>NW_023996401.1:0-45106 GCF_015586225.1 Lucilia sericata | reverse complement strand
AATTGGATAGATCGATAGAATTATTTTCCCAGGTTTAAAAAGGCGGTAATTTGAGGTTCCGATATGGTTGTGAATTACTTTGACAGTTTTCATGCTATGACAGTCATTTATGCATCAGTTTAGAGCATTATGATTGCACTTTAATTTGGTATATCATTTGTGGCATAATGTGTTCGTCTAAAAAATGGTCAATTTGATGGATCGGTAGAATTATTGTTCTATGTTTAAAAACGCGGTAATTTGAGGTTCCGATATGGTTGCAAATAACTTTGACAGTTTTCATGCTAGGGCATTAGTTTACGCATCATTTTAAAGCATTACAGTTGCACTTTATTTTGGTGTATAATTTGTGGCATAATGAATTTTTACAAAAATTGGATAGATCGGTATATTTATTGGTACAGGTTCAAAAATGCGGTAATTTAAGGCTCCGATATGGTTGCAAATACCTTTTATAGTTTTCATGTTATAACAGTCGTTTATATATCTTTTTATTGCATTATAGTTGCCATTTGCTTTGGTATATAACTTATTCCATAATGTATTTTTGGAAAATGGCCAATTGGATAGATCGGTAGAATTATTTTCACAGCTTTAAAAACGCGGTAGTTTGAGGTTCCGATATGGCTGCAAATAACATTGACAGTTTTCACGCTATGACAGTCATTTATGCATCATTTTAAAGCATTATGATTGCACTTTAATATCGTATATCATTTGTAGCATAATGTGTATTTTTAAAAATTGGTCAATTTGATAGATCGGTAGAATTATTGTTCTATGTTTAATAAACGCAGTAATCTGAGGTTCCGATATGGTTGCAATTAACTTTGGCAGTTTTCGTGCTAGGACAGTCGTTTATGCACCATTTTAAAGCATTAAATTGCCATTTGTTTTGGTATATAATTTATTGCATAATGTATTTTTAGAAAATGGCCAATTGGATAGATCGGTAGAATTATTTTCCCAGGTTTAAAAAGGCGGTAATTTGAGGTTCCGATATGGTTGTGAATAACTTTGACAGTTTTCATGCTATGACAGTCATTTATGCATCATTTTAAAGCATTATGATTGCACTTTAATTGGTATAATCATTTGTGGCACAATGTGTTCGTCTAAAAAATGGTCAATTTGAAGATCGGTAGAATTATTGTTCTATGTTTAAAAACGCGTAATTTGAGGTTCCGATATGGTTGCAAATAACTTGACAGTTTTCATGCTAGGGCAATAGTTTATGCATCATTTTAAAGCATTACAGTTGCACTTTATTTTGGTGTATAATTTGTGGCATAATGAAATTTTACAAAAATTGATAGATCGGTATATTTATTGGTACAAGGTTCAAAAATGCGGTAATTTAAGGCTCCGATATGGTTGCAAATAACTTTTATAGTTTTCATGTTATAACAGTCGTTTATATATCTTTTTATTGCATTATAGTTGCCATTTGCTTTGGTATATAACTTATTCCATAATGTATTTTTGGAAAATGGCCAATTGGATAGATCGGTAGAATTATTTTCACAGCTTTAAAAACGCGGTAGTTTGAGGTTCCGATATGGCTGCAAATAACATTGACAGTTTTCACGCTATGACAGTCATTTATGCATCATTTTAAAGCATATGATTGCACTTTAATATGGTATATCATTTGTAGCATAATGTGTATTTTTACAAATTGGTCAATTTGATAGATCGGTAGAATTATTGTTCTATGTTTAATAAAAGCAGTAATCTGAGGTTCCGATATGGTTGCAATTAACTTTGGCAGTTTTCGTGCTAGGACAGTCGTTTATGCACCATTTTAAAGCATTAAAATTGCCATTTGTTTGGTATATAATTTATTGCAAAATGTATTTTTAGAAAATGGCCAATTGGATAGATCGGTAGAATTATTTCCCAGGTTTAAAAAGGCGGTAATTTGAGGTTCCGATATGGTTGTGAATAACTTTGACAGTTTTCATGCTATGACAGTCATTTATGCATCATTTTAAAGCATTATGATTGCACTTTAATTTGGTATATCATTTGTGGCACAATGTGTTCGTCTAAAAAATGGTCAATTTGAAGGATCGGTAGAATTATTGTTCTATGTTTAAAAACGGCGGTAATTTGAGGTTCCGATATGGTTGCAAATAACTTTGACAGTTTTCATGCTAGGGCAATAGTTTATGCATCATTTTAAAGCATTACAGTTGCACTTTATTTTGGTGTATAATTTGTGGCATAATGAATTTTTACAAAAGTTGGATAGATCGGTATATTTATTGGTACAGGTTTAAAAAATGCGGTAATTCAAGGCTCCGATATGGTTGCAAATAACTTTTATAGTTTTCATGTTATAACAGTCGTTTATATATCTTTTTATTGCATTATAGTTGCCATTTGTTTTGGTATATAATTTATTGCATAATATATTTTTAGAAAATGGCCAATTGGATAGATCGGTAGAATTATTTTCACAGCTTTAAAAAGGCGGTAATTTGAGGTTCCGATATGGTTGCAAATAACATTGACAGTTTTCATGCTATGACAGTCATTTATGCTTCATTTTAAAGCATTATGATTGCACTTTAATATGGTATATACTTTGTAGCATAATGTGTGTTTTACTAATTGGTGAATTTGATAGATCGGTAGAATTATTGTTCTATGTTTAATAAACGCGGTAATCTGAGGTTCCGATATGGCTGCAATTAACTTTGGCAGTTTTCGTGCTAGGACAGTCGTTTATGCAACCATTTTAAAGCATTAAAATTGCCATTTGCTTTGGTATATAATTTATTGCATAATGTATTTTTGGAAAACGGCCAATTGGATAAATCGGTAGAATTATTTTCCCAGGTTTAAAAACGCGGTAATTTGAGGTTCCGATATGGTTGTGAATAACTTTGACAGTTTTCATGCTATGACAGTCATTTATGCATCATTTTAAAGCATTACAGTTGCACTTTGTTTTTGTGTATAATTTGTGGCATAATGAATTTTTACAAAAATTGGATAGATCGGTATATTTATTGGTACAGGTTTAAAAATGCGGTAATTTAAGGCCCCGATATGGTTGCAAATAACTTTTATAGTTTTCATGTTATAACAGTCGTTTATACATCTTTTTATTGCATTTTAGTTGCCATTTGTTTTGGTATACAATCTATTGCATAATGTATTTTTAGAAGATGGCCAATTGGATAGATCGATAGAATTATTTTCCCAGGTTTAAAAAGGCGGTAATTTGAGGTTCCGATATGGTTGTGAATTACTTTGACAGTTTTCATGCTATGACAGTCATTTATGCATCAGTTTAGAGCATTATGATTGCACTTTAATTTGGTATATCATTTGTGGCATAATGTGTTCGTCTAAAAAATGGTCAATTTGATGGATCGGTAGAATTATTGTTCTATGTTTAAAAACGCGGTAATTTGAGGTTCCGATATGGTTGCAAATAACTTTCACAGTTTTCATGCTAGGGCAATAGTTTATGCATCATTTTAAAGCATTACAGTTGCACTTTATTTTGGTGTTGTATAATCTGTGGCATAATGAATTTTTACAAAAGTTGGAAATATCGGTATATTTATTGGTACAGGTTTAAAAATGCGGTAATTCAAGGCTCCGATATGGTTGCAAATAACTTTTATAGTTTTCATGTTATAACAGTCGTTTATATATCTTTTTATTGCATTATAGTTGCCAATTGTTTTGGTATATAATTTATTGCATAATATATTTTAGAAAATTGCCAATTGGATAGATTGGTAGAATTATTTTCACAGCTTTAAAAAGGCGGTAATTTGAGGTTCCGATATGGTTGTGAATTACTTTGACAGTTTTCATGCTATGACAGTCATTTATGCTTCATTTTAAAGCATTATGATTGCACTTTAATATGGTATATAATTTGTAGCATAATGTGTGTTTTTACTAATTGGTGAATTTGATAGATCGGTAGAATTATTGTTCTATGTTTAATAAACGCGGTAATCTGAGGTTCCGATATGGCTGCAATTAACTTTGGCAGTTTTCGTGCTAGGACAGTCGTTTATGCACCATTTTAAGGCATTAAAATTGCCATTTGTTTTGGTATATAATTTATTGCATAATGTATTTTTAGAAAACGGCCAATTGGATAAATCGGTAGAATTATTTTCCCAGGTTTAAAAACGCGGTAATTTGAGGTTCCGATATGGTTGTGAATAACTTTGACAGTTTTCATGCTATGACAGTCATTTATGCATCAGTTTAGAGCATTATGATTGCACTTTAATTTGGTATATCATTTGTGGCATAATGTGTTCGTCTAAAAAATGGTCAATTTGATGGATCGGTAGAATTATTGTTCTATGTTTAAAAACGCGGTAATTTGAGGTTCCGATATGGTTGCAAATAACTTTGACAGTTTTCATGCTAGGGCAATAGTTTATGCATAATTTTAAAGCATTTCAGTTGCACTTTATTTTGGTGTATAATTTGTGGCATAATGAATTTTTACAAAAGTTGGATAGATCGGTATATTTATTGGTACAGGTATAAAAATGCGGTAATTCAAGGCTCCGATATGGTTGCAAATAACTTTTATAGTTTTCATGTTATAACAGTCGTTTATACATCTTTTTATTACATTATAGTTGCCATTTGTTTTGGTATATAATTTATTGCATAATATATTTTTAGAAAATTGCCAATTGGATAGATCGGTAGAATTATTTTCACAGCTTTAAAAAGGCGGTAATTTGAGGTTCCGATATGGTTGTGAATTACTTTGACAGTTTTCATGCTATGACAGTCATTTATGCTTCATTTTAAAGCATTATGATTGCACTTTAATATGGTATATAATTTGTAGCATAATGTGTGTTTTTACTAATTGGTGAATTTGATAGATCGGTAGAATTATTGTTCTATGTTTAATAAACGCGGTAATCTGAGGTTCCGATATGGCTTCAATTAACTTTGGCAGTTTTCGTGCTAGGACAGTCGTTTATGCACCATTTTAAAGCATTAAAATTGCCATTTGTTTTGGTATATAATTTATTGCATAATGTATTTTTAGAAAACGGCCAATTGGATAAATCGGTAGAATTATTTTCCCAGGTTTAAAAACGCGGTAATTTGAGGTTCCGATATGGTTGTGAATAACTTTGACAGTTTTCATGCTATGACAGTCATTTATGCATCATTTTAAAGCACTTTGTTTTTGTGTATAATTTGTGGCATAATGAATTTTTACAAAAATTGGATAGATCGGTATATTTATTGGTACAGGTTTAAAAATGCGGTAATTTAAGGCCCCGATATGGTTGCAAATAACTTTTATAGTTTTCATGTTATAACAGTCGTTTATACATCTTTTTATTGCATTTTAGTTGCCATTTGTTTTGGTATATAATTTATTGCATAATGTATTTTTAGAAGATGGCCAATTGGATAGATCGATAGAATTATTTTCCCAGGTTTAAAAAGGCGGTAATTTGAGGTTCCGATATGGTTGTGAATTACTCTGACAGTTTTCATGCTATGACAGTCATTTATACATCAGTTTAGAGCATTATGATTGCACTTTAATTTGGTATATCATTTGTGGCATAATGTGTTCGTCTAAAAAATGGTCAATTTGATGGATCGGTAGAATTATTGTTCTATGTTTAAAAACGCGGTAATTTGAGGTTCCGATATGGTTGCAAATAACTTTGACAGTTTTCATGCTAGGGCATTAGTTTACGCATCATTTTAAAGCATTACAGTTGCACTTTATTTTGGTGTATAATTTGTGGCATAATGAATTTTTACAAAAATTGGATAGATCGGTATATTTATTGGTACAGGTTAAAAAATGCGGTAATTTAAGGCTCCGATATGGTTGCAAATAACTTTTATAGTTTTCATGTTATAACAGTCGTTTATATATCTTTTTATTGCATTATAGTTGCCATTTGCTTTGGTATATAATTTAATCCATAATATATTTTTGGAAAATGGCCAATTGGATAGATCGGTAGAATTATTTTCACAGCTTTAAAAACGCGGTAGTTTGAGGTTCCGATATGGCTGCAAATAACATTGACAGTTTTCACGCTATGACAGTCATTTATGCATCATTTTAAAGCATTATGATTGCACTTTAATATGGTATGTCATTTGTAGCATAATGTGTATTTTTACAAATTGGTCAATTTGATAGATCGGTAGAATTATTGTTCTATGTTTAATAAACGCAGTAATCTGAGGTTCCGATATGGTTGCAATTAACTTTGGCAGTTTTCGTGCTAGAACAGTCGTTTATGCACCATTTTAAAGCATTAAAATTGCCATTTGTTTTGGTATATAATTTATTGCATAATGTATTTTAAGAAAATGGCCAATTGGATAGATCGGTATAATTATTTTCCCAGGTTTAAAAAGGCGGTAATTTGAGGTTCCGATATGGTTGTGAATAACTTTGACAGTTTTCATGCTATGACAGTCATTTATGCATCATTTTAAAACATTATGATTGCACTTTAATTTGGTATATCATTTGTGGCACAATGTATTCGTCTAAAAAATGGTCAATTTGAAGGATCGGTAGAATTATTGTTCTATGTTTAAAAGCGCGGTAATTTGAGGCTCCGATATGGTTGCAAATAACTTTTATAGTTTCCATGTTATAACAGTCGTTTATATATCTTTTTATTGCATTATAGTTGCCATTTGTTTTGGTATATAATTTATTGCATAATATATTTTTAGAAAATTGCCAATTGGATAGATCGGTAGAATTATTTTCACAGCTTTAAAAAGGCGGTAATTTGAGGTTCCGATATGGTTACAAATAACATTGACAGTTTTCATGCTATGACAGTCATTAAAGCATTATGATTGCACTTTAATATGGTATATAATTTGTAGCATAATGTGTGTTTTTACTAATTGGTTAATTTGATAGATCGGTAGAATTATTGTTCTATGTTTAATAAACGCGGTAATCTGAGTTTCCGATATAGCTGCAATTAACTTTGGCAGTTTTCGTGCTAGGACAGTCGTTTATGCACCATTTGAAAGCATTAAAATTGCCATTTGTTTTGGTATATAATTTATTGCATAATGTATTTTTAGAAAACGGCCAATTGGATAAATCGTTAGAATTATTTATGCATCATTTTAAAGCATTACAGTTGCACTTTGTTTTTGTGTATAATTCGTGGCATAATGAATTTTACAAAAATTGGATAGATCGGTATATTTATTGGTACAGGTTTAAAAATGCGGTAATTCAAGGCCCCGATATGGTTGCAAATAACTTTTATAGTTTTCATGTTATAACAGTCGTTTATACATCTTTTTTTTGCATTTTAGTTGCCATTTGTTTTGGTATATAATTTATTGCATAATGTATTTTTAGAAGATGGCCAATTGGATAGATCGATAGAATTATTTTCCCAGGTTTAATAAGGCGGTAATTTGAGGTTCCGATATGGTTGTGAATTACTTTGACAGTTTTCATGCTATGACAGTCATTTATGCATCAGTTTAGAGCATTATGATTGCACTTTAATTTGGTATATCATTTGTGGCATAATGTGTTCGTTTAAAAAATGGTCAATTCGATGGATCGGTAGAATTATTGTTCTATGTTTAAAAACGAGGTAATTTGAGGTTCCGATATGGTTGCAAATAACTTTGACAGTTTTCATGCTAGGGCATTAGTTTACGCATCATTGTAAAGCATTACAGTTGCACTTTATTTTGGTGTATAATTTGTGGCATAATGAATTTTTACAAAAATTGGATAGATCGGTATATTTATTGGTACAGGTTCAAAAATGCGGTAATTTAAGGCTCCGATATGGTTGCAAATAACTTTTATAGTTTTCATGTTATAACAGTCGTTTATATATCTTTTTATTGCACTATAGTTGCCATTTGCTTTGGTATATAATTTATTCCATAATATATTTTTGGAAAATGGCCAATTGGATAGATCGGTAGAATTATTTTCACAGCTTTAAAAACGCGGTAGTATGAGGTTCCGATATGGCTGCAAATAACATTGACAGTTTTCACGCTATGACAGTCATTTATGCATCATTTTAAAGCATTATGATTGCACTTAATATGGTATATCATTTGTAGCATAATGTGTATTTTTACAAATTGGTCAATGTGATAGATCGGTAGAATTATTGTTCTATGTTTAATAAACGCAGTAATCTGAGGTTCCGATATGGTTGCAATTAACTTTGGCAGTTTTCGTGCTAGGACAGTCGTTTATGCACCATTTTAAAGCATTAAAATTGCCATTTGTTTTGGTATATAATTTATTGCATAATGTATGTTTAGAAAACGGCCAATTGGATAAATCGGTAGAATTATTTTCCCAGGTTTAAAAAGGCGGTAATTTGAGGTTCCGATATGGTTGTGAATAACTTTGACAGTTTTCATGCTATGACAGTCATTTATGCATCATTTTAAAGCATTACAGTTGCACTTTGTTTTTGTGTATAATTCGTGGCATAATGAATTTTTACAAAAATTGGATAGATCGGTATATTTATTGGTACATGTTTAAAAATGCGGTAATTCAAGGCCCCGATATGGTTGCAAATAACTTTTATTGTTTTCATGTTATAACAGTCGTTTATACATCTTTTTATTGCATTTTAGTTGCCATTTGTTTTGGTATATAATTTATTGCATAATGTATTTTTAGAAGATGGCCAATTGGATAGATCGATAGAATTATTTTCCCAGGTTTAATAAGGCGGTAATTTGAGGTTCCGATATGGTTGTGAATTACTTTGACAGTTTTCATGCTATGACAGTCATTTATGCATCAGTTTAGAGCATTATGATTGCACTTTAATTTGGTATATCATTTGTGGCATAATGTGTTCGTCTAAAAAATGGTCAATTCGATGAATCGGTAGAATTATTGTTCTATGTTTAAAAACGAGGTAATTTGAGGTTCCGATATGGTGGCAAATAACTTTGACAGTTTTCATGCTAGGGCATTAGTTTACGCATCATTTTAAAGCATTACAGTTGCACTTTATTTTGGTGTATAATTTGTGGCATAATGAATTTTTACAAAAATTGGATAGATCGGTATATTTATTGGTACAGGTTCAAAAATGCGGTAATATAAGGCTCCGATATGGTTGCAAATAACTTTTATAGTTTTCATGTTATAACAGTCGTTTATATATCTTTTTATTGCATTATAGTTGCCATTTGCTTTGGTATATAATTTATTCCATAATATATTTTTGGAAAATGGCCAATTGGATAGATCGGTAGAATTATTTTCACAGCTTTAAAAACGCGGTAGTATGAGGTTCCGATATGGCTGCAAATAACATTGACAGTTTTCACGCTATGACAGTCATTTATGCATCATTTTAAAGCATTATGATTGCACTTTAATATGGTATATCATTTGTAGCATAATGTGTATTTTTACAAATTGGTCAATGTGATAGATCGGTAGAATTATTGTTCTATGTTTAATAAACGCGGTAATTTGAGGTTCCGATATGGTTGTGAATAACTTTGACAGTTTTCATGCTATGACAGTCATTTATGCATCAGTTTAGAGCATTAATTGCCAATTGGATAGATCTTTAGAATTATTTTCACAGCTTTAAAAAGGCGGTAATTTGAGGTTCCGATTTGGTTGCAAATAACATTGACAGTTTTCATGCTATGACAGTCATTTATGCTTCATTTTAAAGCATTATGATTGCACTTTAATATGGTATATAATTTGTAGCATAATGTGTGTTTTTACTAATTGGTGAATTTGATAGATCGGTAGCATTATTGTTCTATGTTTAATAAACGCGGTAATCTGAGGTTCCGATATGGCTGCAATTAACTTTGGCAGTTTTCGTGCTAGGACAGTAGTTTATGCACCATTTTAAAGCATTAAAATTGCCATTTGTTTTGGTATATAATTTATTGCATAATGTAAGTTTAAAAAACGGCCAATTAGATAAATCGGTAGAATTATTTTCCCAGGTTTAAAAAACGCGGTAATTTGAGGTTCCGATATGGTTGTGAATAACTTTGACAGTTTTCATGCTATGACAGTCATTTATGCATCATTTAAAGCATTACAGTTGCACTTTGTTTTTGTGTATAATTTGTGGCATAATGAATTTTTACAAAAGTTGGATAGATCGGTATATTTATTGGTACAGGTTTAAAAATGCGGTAATTCAAGGCTCCGATATGGTTGCAAATAACTTTTATAGTTTTCATGTTATAACAGTCGTTTATATATCTTTTTATTGCATTATAGTTGCCATTTGTTTTGGTATATAATTTATTGCATAATATATTTTTAGAAAATTGCCAATTGAATAGATCGGTAGAATTATTTTCACAGCTTTAAAAAGGCGGTAATTTGAGGTTCCGATATGGTTGCAAATAACATTGACAGTTTTCATGCTATGACAGTCATTTATGCTTCATTTTAAAGAATTATGATTGCACCTTAATATGGTATATAATTTGTAGCATAATGTGTGTTTTTACTATTTGGTGAATTTGATAGATCGGTAGAATTATTGTTCTATGTTTAATAAACGCGGTAATCGGAGGTTCCGATATGGAAGCATTACAGTTGAACTTTGTTTTTGTGTATAATTTGTGGCATAATGAATTTTTACAAAAATTGGATAGATCGGTATTTAAGGTATTTAAGGCCCCGATATGGTTGCAAATAACTTTTATAGTTTTCATGTTATAACAGTCGTTTATACATCTTTTTATTGCATTTTAGTTGCCATTTGTTTTGGTATATAATTTATTGCATAATGTATTTTTAGAAGATGGCCAATTGGATAGATCGATAGAATTATTTTCCCAGGTTTAAAAAGGCGGTTATTTGAGGTTCCGATATGGTTGTGAATTACTTTGACAGTTTTCATGCTATGACAGTCATTTATGCATCGGTTTAGAGCATTATGATTGCACTTTAATTCGGTATATCATTTGTGGCATAATGTGTTCGTCTAAAAAATGGTCAATTTGATGGATCGGTAGAATTATTGTTCTATGTTTAAAAACGCGGTAATTTGAGGTTCCGATATGGTTGCAAATATCTTTGACAGTTTTCATGCTAGGGCATTAGTTTACGCATCATTTTAAAGCATTACAGTTGCACTTTATTTTGGTGTATAATTTGTGGCATAATGAATTTTTACAAAAATTGGATAGATCGGTATATTTATTGGTACAGGTTCAAAAATGCGGTAATTTAAGGCTCCGATATGGTTGCAAATAACTTTTATAGTTTTCATGTTATAACAGTCGTTTATATATCTTTTTATTGCATTATAGTTGCCATTTGCTTTGGTATATAATATATTCCATAATATATTTTTGGAAAATGGCCAATTGGATAGATCGGTAGAATTATTTTCACAGCTTTAAAAACGCGGTAGTTTGAGGTTCCGATATGGCTGCAAATAACATTGACAGTTTTCACGCTATGACAGTCATTTATGCATCATTTTAAAGCATTATGATTGCACTTTAATATGGTATATCATTTGTAACATAATGTGTATTTTTAAAAATTGGTCAATTTGATAGATCGGTAGAATTATTGTTCTACGTTTAATAAACGCAGTAATCTGAGGTTCCGATATGGTTGCAATTAACTTTGGCAGTTTTCGTGCTAGGACAGTCGTTTATGCACCATTTTAAAGCATTAAAATTGTCATTTGTTTTGGTATATAATTTATTGCATAATGTATTTTAAGAAAATGGCCAATTGGATAGATCGGTAGAATTATTTTCCCAGGTTTAAAAAGGCGGTAATTTGAGGTTCCGATATGGTTGTGAATAACTTTGACAGTTTTCATGCTATGACAGTCATTTATGCATCAGTTTAGAGCATTATGATTGCACTTTAATTTGGTATATCATTTGTGGCATAATGTGTTCGTCTAAAAAATGGTCAATTTGATGGATCGGTAGAATTATTGTTCTATGTTTAAAAACGCGGTAATTTGAGGTTCCGATATGGTTGCAAATAACTTTGACAGTTTTCATGCTGGGCAATAGTTTATGCATCATTTTAAAGCATTACAGTTGCACTTTATTTTGGTGTATAATTTGTGGCATAATGAATTTTTACAAAAGTTGGATAGATCGGTATATTTATTGGTACAGGTTTAAAAATGCGGTAATTCAAGTCTCCGATATGGTTGCAAATAACTTTTATAGTTTTCATGTTATAACAGTCGTTTATATATCTTTTTATTGCATTATAGTTGCCATTTGTTTTGGTATATAATTTATTGCATAATATATTTTTAGAAAATTGCCAATTGAATAGATCGGTAGAATTATTTTCACAGCTTTAAAAAGGCGGTAATTTGAGGTTCCGATATGGTTGCAAATAGCATTGACAGTTTTCATGCTATGACAGCCATTTATGCTTCATTTTAAAGCATTATGATTGCACTTTAATATGGTATATAATTTGTAGCATAATGTGTGTTTTTACAAATTGGTCAATTTGATAGATCGGTAGTATTATTGTTCTATGTTTAATAAACGCGGTAATCTGAGGTTCCGATATGGCTGCAATTAACTTTGGCAGTTTTCGTGCTAGGACAGTAGTTTATGCACCATTTTAAAGCATTAAAATTGCCATTTGTTTTGGTATATAATTTATTGCATAATATATTTTTAGAAAACGGCCAATTGGATAAATCGGTAGAATTATTTTCCCAGGTTTAAAAACGCGGTAATTTGAGGTTCCGATATGGTTGTGAATAACTTTGACAGTTTTCATGCTATGACAGTCATTTATGCATCATTTTAAAGCATTACAGTTGCACTTTGTTTTTGTGTATAATTTGTGGCATAATGAATTTTTACAAAAATTGGATAGATCGGTATATTTATTGGTACAGGTTTAAAAATGCGGTAATTTAAGGCCCCGATATGGTTGCAAATAACTTTTATAGTTTTCATGTTATAACAGTCGTTTATACATCTTTTTATTGCATTTTAGTTGCCATTTGTTTTGGTATATAATTTATTGCATAATGTATTTTTAGAAGATGGCCAATTGGATAGATCGATAGAATTATGTTCCCAGGTTTAAAAAGGAGGTAATTTGAGGTTCCGATATGGTTGTGAATTACTTTGACAGTTTTCATGCTATGACAGTCATTTATGCATCAGTTTAGAGCATTATGATTGCACTTTAATTTGGTATATCATTTGTGGCATAATGTGTTCGTCTAAAAAATGGTCAATTTGATGGGTTCTATGTTTAAAAACGAGGTAATTTGAGGTTCCGATATGGTTGCAAATAACATTGACAGTTTTCATGCTATGACAGTCATTTATGCATCATTTTAAAGCATTACAGTTGCACTTTAATATAGTATATAATTTGTAGCATAATGTGTGTTTTTACAAATTGGTCAATTTGATAGATCGGTAGAATTATTGTTCTATGTTTAATAAAAGCAGTAATCTGAGGTTCCGATATGGTTGCAAATAACTTTGACAGTTTTCATGCTATGACAGTCATTTATGCATCATTTTAAAGCATTACAGTTGCACTTTATTTTGGTGTATAATTTGTGGCATAATGAATTTTTACAAAACTTGGATAGACCGGTATATTTATTGGTACAGGTTTAAAAATGCGGTAATTCAAGGCTCCGATATGGTTGCAAATAACTTTAATAGTTTTCATGTTATAACAGTCGTTTATATATCTTTTTATTGCATTATAGTTGCCATTTGTTTTGGTATATAATTTATTGCATAATATATTTTTAGAAAATTGCCAATTGGATAGATCGGTAGAATTATTTTCACAGCTTTAAAAAGGCGGTAATTTGAGGTTCCGATATGGTTGCAAACAACATTGACAGATTTCATGCTATGACAGTCAATTATGCTTCATTTTAAAGCATTATGATTGCACTTTAATATGGTATATAATTTGTAGCATAATGTGTGTTTTTACTAATTGGTGAATTTGATAGATCGGTAGAATTATTGTTCTCTGTTTAATAAACGCGGTAATCTGAGGTTCCGATATGGCTGCAATTAACTTTGGCAGTTTTCGTGCTAGGATAGTCGTTTATGCACCATTTTAAAGCATTAAAATTGCCATTTGTTTTGGTATATAATTTATTGCATAATGTATTTTAAGAAAATGGCCAATTGGATAGATCGGTAGAATTATTTTCCCAGGTTTAAAAACGCGGTAATTTGAGGTTCCGATATGGTTGTGAATAACTTTGACAGTTTTCATGCTATGACAGTCATTTATGCATCATTTTAAAGCATTACAGTTGCACTTTGTTTTGTGTATAATGGCATTATAGTTGCCATTTGCTTTGGTATATAATTTATTCCATAATATATTTTTGTATATAATTTGTAGCATAATGTGTGTTTTACTAATTGGTGAATTTGATAGATCGGTAGAATTATTATTCTATGTTTAATAAACGCGGTAATCTGAGTTTCCGATATGGCTGCAATTAACTTTGGCAGTTTTCGTGCTAGGACAGTCGTTTATGCACCATTTTAAAGCATTAATATTGCTATTTGTTTTGGTATATAATTTATTGCATAATGTATTTTTAGAAAACGGCCAATTGGATAAATCGGTAGAATTATTTTCCCAGGTTTAAAAACGCGGTAATTTGAGGTTTCGATATGGTTGTGAATAACTTTGACAGTTTTCATGCTATGACAGTCATTTATGCATCATTTTAAAGCATTACAGTTGCACTTTGTTTTTGTGTATAATTTGTGGCATAATGAATTTTTACAAAAATTGGATAGATCGGTATATTTATTTGTACAGACTTAAAAATGCGGTAATTTAAGGCCCCGATATGGTTGCAAATAACTTTTATAGTTTTCATGTTATAACAGTCGTTTATACATATTTTTATTGCATTTTAGTTGCCATTTGTTTTGGTATATAATTTATTGCATAATGTATTTTTAGAAAATGGCCAATTGGATAGATCGGTAGAATTATTTTCCCAGGTTTAAAAAGGCGGTAATTTGAGGTTCCGATATGGTTGTGAATAACTTTGACAGTTTTCATGCTATGACAGTCATTTATGCATCATTTAAAAGCATTATGATTGCACTTTAATTTGGTATATCATTTGCTGCACAATGTGTTCGTCTAAAAAATGGTCAATTTGAAGGATCGGTAGAATTATTGTTCTATGTTTAAAAACGCGGTAATTTGAGGTTCCGATATGGTTGCAAATAACTTTGACAGTTTTCATGCTAGGGCAATAGTTTATGCATCATTTTAATGCATTACAGTTGCACTTTATTTTGGTGTATAATTTGTGGCATAATGAATTTTTACAAAAGTTGGATAGATCGGTATATTTATTGGTACAGGTTTAAAAATGCGGTAATTCAAGGCTCCGATATGGTTGCAAATAACTTTTATAGTTTTCATGTTATAACAGTCGTTTATATATCTTTTTATTGCATTATAGTTGCCATTTGTTTTGGTATATAATTTATTGCATAATATATTTTTAGAAAATGGCCAATTGGATAGATCGGTAGAATTATTTTCACAGCTTTAAAAAGGCGGTAATTTGAGGTTCCGATATGGTTGCAAATAACATTGACAGTTTTCATGCTATGACAGTCATTTATGCATCATTTAAAGCATTATGATTGCACTTTAATATGGTATATAATTTGTAGCATAATGTGTGTTTTTACAAATTGGTCAATTTGATAGATGTGTAGAATTATTGTTCTATGTTTAATAAAAGCAGTGATCTGAGGTTCCGATATGGTTGCAATTAACTTTGGCAGTTTTCGTGCTAGGACAGTCGTTTATGCACCATTTTAAAGCATTAAAATTGCCATTTGTTTTGGTATATAATTTATTGCATAATGTATTTTTAGAAAATGGCCAATTGGATAGATCGGTAGAATTATTTTCCCAGGATTAAAAAGGCGGTAATTTGAGGTTCCGATATGGTTGTGAATAACTTTGACAGTTTTCATGCTATGACAGTCATTTATGCATCATTTTAAAGCATTATGATTGCACTTTAATTTGGTATATCATTTGTGGCACAATGTGTTCGTCTAAAAAATGGTCAATTTGAAGGATCGGTAGAATTATTGTTCTATGTTTAAAAACGCGGTAATTTGAGGTTCCGATATGGTTGCAAATAACTTTGACAGTTTTCATGCTAGGGCAATAGTTTATGCATCATTTTAAAGCATTACAGTTGCACTTTATTTTGGTGTATAATTTGTGGCATAATGAATTTTTACAAAAGTTGGATAGATCGGTATATTTATTGGTACAGGTTTAAAAATGCGGTAATTCAAGGCTCCGATATGGTTGCAAATAACTTTTATAGTTTTCATGTTATAACAGTCGTTTATATATCTTTTTATTGCATTATAGTTGCCATTTGTTTTGGTATATAATTTATTGCATAATATATTTTTAGAAAATGGCCAATTGGATAGATCGGTAGAATTATTTTCACAGCTTTAAAAAGGCGGTAATTTGAGGTTCCGATATGGTTGCAAATAACATTGACAGTTTTCATGCTATGACAGTCATTTATGCATCATTTTAAAGCATTATGATTGCACTTTAATATGGTATATCATTGTAGCATAATGTGTGTTTTTACTAATTGAATGAATTTGATAGATCGGTAGAATTTTGTTCTATGTTTAATAAACGCGGTAATCTGAGGTTCCGATATGGCTGCAATTAACTTGGCAGGTTTTCGTGCTAGGACAGTCGTTTATGCACCATTTTAAAGCATTAAAATTGCCATTTGTTTTGGTATATAATTTATTGCATAATGTATTTTTAGAAAACGGCCAATTGGATAAATCGGTAGAATTATTTTCCCTGGTTTAAAAACGCGGTAATTTGAGGTTCCGATATGGTTGTGAATAACTTTGACAGTTTTCATGCTATGACAGTCATTTATGCATCATTTTAAAGCATTACAGTTGCACTTTGTTTTGTGTATAATTTGGCATAATGCAATAACTTTTATAGTTTCATGTTATAACATCGTTTATACATCTTTTTATTGCATTCTAGTTGCCATTTTTTTTGGTATATAATTTATTGCATAATGTATTTTTAGAAGATGGCCAATTGGATAGATCGATAGAATTATTTTCCCAGGTTAAAAAGGCGGTAATTTGAGGTTCCGATATGGTTGTGAATTACTTTGACAGTTTCATGCTAGACAGTCATTTATGCATCATTTTAAGCATATGATTGCACTTTAATTTGGTATATCATTTGTGGCACAATGTGTTCGTCTAAAAAATGGTCAATTTGAAGGATCGGTAGAATTATTGTTCTATGTTTAAAACGCGGTCATTTGAGGTTCCGATAGGTTGCAAATAACTTTGACAGTTTCATGCTAGGGCAATAGTTTATGCATCATTTTAAAGCATTACAGTTGCACTTTATTTTGGTGTATAATTTGTGGCATAATGAATGTTTACAAAAGTTGGATAGATCGGTATATTTATTGGTACAGGTTCAAAAATGCGGTAATTAAGGCTCCGATATGGTTGCAAATAACTTTTATAGTTTTCATGTTATAACAGTCGTTTATATATCTTTTTATTGCATTATAGTTGCCATTTGCTTTGGTATATAACTTTATTCCATAATGTATTTTTAGAAAATGGCCAATTGGATAGATCGGTAGAATTATTTTCACAGCTTTAAAAACGCGGTAAGTTTGAGGTTCCGATATGGCTTGCAAATAACATTGACAGTTTTCACTGCTATGACAGTCATTTATGCATCATTTTAAAGCATTATGATTGCACTTTAATATGGTATATCATTTGTAGCATAATGTGTATTTTTACAAATTGGTCAATTTGATAGATCGGTAGAATTATTGTTCTATGTTTAATAAACGCAGTAATCTGAGGTTCCGATATGGCTTGCAATTAACTTTGGCAGTTTTCGTGCTAGGACAGTCGTTTATGCACCATTTTAAAGCATTAAAATTGCCATTTGTTTTGGTATATAATTTATTGCATAATGTATTTTTAGAAAACGGCCAATTGGATAAATCGGTAGAATTATTTTTCCAGGTTTAAAAACGCGGTAATTTGAGGTTCCGATATGGTTGTGAATAACTTTGACAGTTTTCACGCTATGACAGTCATTTATGCATCATTTAAAGCATTACAGTTGCAGTTTGTTTTTGTGTATAATGGCATTATAGTTGCCATTTGCTTTGGTATATAATTTATTTCCATAATATTTTTGTATATAATTTGTAGCATAATGTGTGTTTTACTAATTGGTGAATTGATAGATCGGTAGAATTATTATTCTATGTTTAATAACGCGGTAATCTGAGGTTCCGATATGGCTGCAATTAACTTTGGCAGTTTTCGTGCTAGGACAGTCGTTTATGCACCATTTTAAAGCATAAATTGCCATTTGTTTTGGTATATAATTTATTGCATAATGTATTTTTAGAAAACGGCCAATTGGATAAATCGGTAGAATTATTTTCCCAGGTTTAAAAACGCGGTAATTTGAGGTTCCGATATGGTTGTGAATAACTTTGACAGTTTTCATGCTATGACAGTCATTTATGCATCATTTTAAAGCATTACAGTTGCACTTTGTTTTTGTGTATAATTTGTGGCATAATGAATTTTTACAAAAATTGGATAGATCGGTATATTTATTGGTACAGGTTTAAAAATGCGGTAATTTAAGGCCCCGATATGGTTGCAAATAACTTTTATAGTTTTCATGTTATAACAGTCGTTTATACATCTTTTTATTGCATTTTAGTTGCCATTTGTTTTGGTATACAATCTATTGCATAATGTATTTTTAGAAGATGGCCAATTGGATAGATCGATAGAATTATTTTCCCAGGTTTAAAAAGGCGGTAATTTGAGGTTCCGATATGGTTGTGAATTACTTTGACAGTTTTCATGCTATGACAGTCATTTATGCATCAGTTTAGAGCATTATGATTGCACTTTAATTTGGTATATCATTTGTGGCATAATGTGTTCGTCTAAAAAATGGTCAATTTGATGGATCGGTAGAATTATTGTTCTATGTTTAAAAACGCGGTAATTTGAGGTTCCGATATGGTTGCAAATAACTTTGACAGTTTTCATGCTAGGGCATTAGTTTACGCATCATTTTAAAGCATTACAGTTGCACTTTATTTTGGTGTATAATTTGTGGCATAATGAATTTTTACAAAAATTGGATAGATCGGTATATTTATTGGTACAGGTTCAAAAATGCGGTAATTTAAGGCTCCGATATGGTTGCAAATACCTTTTATAGTTTTCATGTTATAACAGTCGTTTATATATCTTTTTATTGCATTATAGTTGCCATTTGCTTTGGTATATAACTTATTCCATAATGTATTTTTGGAAAATGGCCAATTGGATAGATCGGTAGAATTATTTTCACAGCTTTAAAAACGCGGTAGTTTGAGGTTCCGATATGGCTGCAAATAACATTGACAGTTTTCACGCTATGACAGTCATTTATGCATCATTTTAAAGCATTATGATTGCACTTTAATATCGTATATCATTTGTAGCATAATGTGTATTTTTAAAAATTGGTCAATTTGATAGATCGGTAGAATTATTGTTCTATGTTTAATAAACGCAGTAATCTGAGGTTCCGATATGGTTGCAATTAACTTTGGCAGTTTTCGTGCTAGGACAGTCGTTTATGCACCATTTTAAAGCATTAAAATTGCCATTTGTTTTGGTATATAATTTATTGCATAATGTATTTTTAGAAAATGGCCAATTGGATAGATCGGTAGAATTATTTTCCCAGGTTTAAAAAGGCGGTAATTTGAGGTTCCGATATGGTTGTGAATAACTTTGACAGTTTTCATGCTATGACAGTCATTTATGCATCATTTTAAAGCATTATGATTGCACTTTAATTTGGTATATCATTTGTGGCACAATGTGTTCGTCTAAAAAATGGTCAATTTGAAGGATCGGTAGAATTATTGTTCTATGTTTAAAAACGCGGTAATTTGAGGTTCCGATATGGTTGCAAATAACTTTGACAGTTTTCATGCTAGGGCAATAGTTTATGCATCATTTTAAAGCATTACAGTTGCACTTTATTTTGGTGTATAATTTGTGGCATAATGAAATTTTACAAAAATTGGATAGATCGGTATATTTATTGGTACAGGTTCAAAAATGCGGTAATTTAAGGCTCCGATATGGTTGCAAATAACTTTTATAGTTTTCATGTTATAACAGTCGTTTATATATCTTTTTATTGCATTATAGTTGCCATTTGCTTTGGTATATAACTTATTCCATAATGTATTTTTGGAAAATGGCCAATTGGATAGATCGGTAGAATTATTTTCACAGCTTTAAAAACGCGGTAGTTTGAGGTTCCGATATGGCTGCAAATAACATTGACAGTTTTCACGCTATGACAGTCATTTATGCATCATTTTAAAGCATTATGATTGCACTTTAATATGGTATATCATTTGTAGCATAATGTGTATTTTTACAAATTGGTCAATTTGATAGATCGGTAGAATTATTGTTCTATGTTTAATAAAAGCAGTAATCTGAGGTTCCGATATGGTTGCAATTAACTTTGGCAGTTTTCGTGCTAGGACAGTCGTTTATGCACCATTTTAAAGCATTAAAATTGCCATTTGTTTTGGTATATAATTTATTGCATAATGTATTTTTAGAAAATGGCCAATTGGATAGATCGGTAGAATTATTTTCCCAGGTTTAAAAAGGCGGTAATTTGAGGTTCCGATATGGTTGTGAATAACTTTGACAGTTTTCATGCTATGACAGTCATTTATGCATCATTTTAAAGCATTATGATTGCACTTTAATTTGGTATATCATTTGTGGCACAATGTGTTCGTCTAAAAAATGGTCAATTTGAAGGATCGGTAGAATTATTGTTCTATGTTTAAAAACGCGGTAATTTGAGGTTCCGATATGGTTGCAAATAACTTTGACAGTTTTCATGCTAGGGCAATAGTTTATGCATCATTTTAAAGCATTACAGTTGCACTTTATTTTGGTGTATAATTTGTGGCATAATGAATTTTTACAAAAGTTGGATAGATCGGTATATTTATTGGTACAGGTTTAAAAATGCGGTAATTCAAGGCTCCGATATGGTTGCAAATAACTTTTATAGTTTTCATGTTATAACAGTCGTTTATATATCTTTTTATTGCATTATAGTTGCCATTTGTTTGGTATATAATTTATTGCATAATATATTTTTAGAAAATGGCCAATTGGATAGATCGGTAGAATTATTTTCACAGCTTTAAAAAGGCGGTAATTTGAGGTTCCGATATGGTTGCAAATAACATTGACAGTTTTCATGCTATGACAGTCATTTATGCTTCATTTTAAAGCATTATGATTGCACTTTAATATGGTATATAATTTGTAGCATAATGTGTGTTTTTACTAATTGGTGAATTTGATAGATCGGTAGAATTATTGTTCTATGTTTAATAAACGCGGTAATCTGAGGTTCCGATATGGCTGCAATTAACTTTGGCAGTTTTCGTGCTAGGACAGTCGTTTATGCACCATTTTAAAGCATTAAAATTGCCATTTGTTTGGTATATAATTTATTGCATAATGTATTTTTGGAAAACGGCCAATTGGATAAATCGGTAGAATTATTTTCCCAGGTTTAAAAACGCGGTAATTTGAGGTTCCGATATGTTGTAAAACTTTGACAGTTTTCATGCTATGACAGTCATTTATGCATCATTTTAAAGCATTAAGTTGCACTTTGTTTTTGTGTATAATTTGTGGCATAATGATTTTTACAAAAATTGGATAGATCGGTATATTTATTGGTACAGGTTTAAAAATGCGGTAATTTAAGGCCCGATATGGTTGCAAATAACTTTTATAGTTTTCATGTTATAACAGTCGTTTATACATCTTTTTATTGCATTTTAGTTGCCATTTGTTTTGGTATATAATTATTGCATAATGTATTTTTAGAAATGGCCAATTGGATAGATCGGTAGAATTATTTTCCCAGGTTTAAAAAGGCGGTAATTTGAGGTTCCGATATGGTTGTGAATAACTTTGACAGTTTTCATGCTATGACAGTCATTTATGCATCATTTTAGAGCATTATGATTGCACTTTAATTTGGTATATCATTTGTGGCATAATGTGTTCGTCTAAAAAATGGTCAATTTGAATGGATCGGTAGAATTATTGTTCTATGTTTAAAAACGCGGTAATTTGAGGTTCCGATATGGTTGCAAATAACTTTGACAGTTTTCATGCTAGGGCAATTAGTTTATGCATCATTTTAAAGCATTACAGTTGCACTTTATTTTGGTGTATAATTTGTGGCATAATGAATTTTTACAAAAGTTGGATAGATCGGTATATTTATTGGTACAGGTTTAAAAATGCGGTAATTCAAGGCTCCGATATGGTTGCAAATAACTTTTATAGTTTTCATGTTATAACAGTCGTTTATATATCTTTTTATTGCATTATAGTTGCCATTTGTTTTGGTATATAACTTATTGCATAATATATTTTTAGAAAATGGCCAATTGGATAGATCGGTAGAATTATTTTCACAGCTTTAAAAAGGCGGTAATTTGAGGTTCCGATATGGTTGCAAATAACATTGACAGTTTTCATGCTATGACAGTCATTTATGCTTCATTTTAAAGCATTATGATTGCACTTTAATATGGTATATAATTTGTAGCATAATGTGTGTTTTTACTAATTGGTGAATTTGATAGATCGGTAGAATTATTGTTCTATGTTTAATAAACGCGGTAATCTGAGGTTCCGATATGGCTGCAATTAACTTTGGCAGTTTTCGTGCTAGGACAGTCGTTTATGCACCATTTTAAAGCATTAAAATTGCCATTTGCTTTGGTATATAATTTATTGCATAATGTATTTTTGGAAAACGGCCAATTGGATAAATCGGTAGAATTATTTTCCCAGGTTTAAAAACGCGGTAATTTGAGGTTCCGATATGGTTGTGAATAACTTTGACAGTTTTCATGCTATGACAGTCATTTATGCATCATTTTAAAGCATTACAGTTGCACTTTGTTTTTGTGTATAATTTGTGGCATAATGAATTTTTACAAAAATTGGATAGATCGGTATATTTATTGGTACAGGTTTAAAAATGCGGTAATTTAAGGCCCCGATATGGTTGCAAATAACTTTTATAGTTTTCATGTTATAACAGTCGTTTATACATCTTTTTATTGCATTTTAGTTGCCATTTGTTTTGGTATACAATCTATTGCATAATGTATTTTTAGAAGATGGCCAATTGGATAGATCGATAGAATTATTTTCCCAGGTTTAAAAAGGCGGTAATTTGAGGTTCCGATATGGTTGTGAATTACTTTGACAGTTTTCATGCTATGACAGTCATTTATGCATCAGTTTAGAGCATTATGATTGCACTTTAATTTGGTATATCATTTGTGGCATAATGTGTTCGTCTAAAAAATGGTCAATTTGATGGATCGGTAGAATTATTGTTCTATGTTTAAAAACGCGGTAATTTGAGGTTCCGATATGGTTGCAAATAACTTTGACAGTTTTCATGCTAGGGCATTAGTTTACGCATCATTTTAAAGCATTACAGTTGCACTTTATTTTGGTGTATAATTTGTGGCATAATGAATTTTTACAAAAATTGGATAGATCGGTATATTTATTGGTACAGGTTCAAAAATGCGGTAATTTAAGGCTCCGATATGGTTGCAAATACCTTTTATAGTTTTCATGTTATAACAGTCGTTTATATATCTTTTTATTGCATTATAGTTGCCATTTGCTTTGGTATATAACTTATTCCATAATGTATTTTTGGAAAATGGCCAATTGGATAGATCGGTAGAATTATTTTCACAGCTTTAAAAACGCGGTAGTTTGAGGTTCCGATATGGCTGCAAATAACATTGACAGTTTTCACGCTATGACAGTCATTTATGCATCATTTTAAAGCATTATGATTGCACTTTAATATCGTATATCATTTGTAGCATAATGTGTATTTTTAAAAATTGGTCAATTTGATAGATCGGTAGAATTATTGTTCTATGTTTAATAAACGCAGGTAATCTGAGGTTCCGATATGGTTGCAATTAACTTTGGCAGTTTTCGTGCTAGGACAGTCGTTTATGCACCATTTTAAAGCATTAAAATTGCCATTTGTTTTGGTATATAATTTATTGCATAATGTATTTTTAGAAAATGGCCAATTGGATAGATCGGTAGAATTATTTTCCCAGGTTTAAAAAGGCGGTAATTTGAGGTTCCGATATGGTTGTGAATAACTTTGACAGTTTTCATGCTATGACAGTCATTTATGCATCATTTTAAAGCATTATGATTGCACTTTAATTTGGTATATCATTTGTGGCACAATGTGTTCGTCTAAAAAATGGTCAATTTGAAGGATCGGTAGAATTATTGTTCTATGTTTAAAAACGCGGTAATTTGAGGTTCCGATATGGTTGCAAATAACTTTGACAGTTTTCATGCTAGGGCAATAGTTTATGCATCATTTTAAAGCATTACAGTTGCACTTTATTTTGGTGTATAATTTGTGGCATAATGAAATTTTACAAAAATTGGATAGATCGGTATATTTATTGGTACAGGTTCAAAAATGCGGTAATTTAAGGCTCCGATATGGTTGCAAATAACTTTTATAGTTTTCATGTTATAACAGTCGTTTATATATCTTTTTATTGCATTATAGTTGCCATTTGCTTTGGTATATAACTTATTCCATAATGTATTTTTGGAAAATGGCCAATTGGATAGATCGGTAGAATTATTTTCACAGCTTTAAAAACGCGGTAGTTTGAGGTTCCGATATGGCTGCAAATAACATTGACAGTTTTCACGCTATGACAGTCATTTATGCATCATTTTAAAGCATTATGATTGCACTTTAATATGGTATATCATTTGTAGCATAATGTGTATTTTTACAAATTGGTCAATTTGATAGATCGGTAGAATTATTGTTCTATGTTTAATAAAAGCAGTAATCTGAGGTTCCGATATGGTTGCAATTAACTTTGGCAGTTTTCGTGCTAGGACAGTCGTTTATGCACCATTTTAAAGCATTAAAATTGCCATTTGTTTTGGTATATAATTTATTGCATAATGTATTTTTAGAAAATGGCCAATTGGATAGATCGGTAGAATTATTTTCCCAGGTTTAAAAAGGCGGTAATTTGAGGTTCCGATATGGTTGTGAATAACTTTGACAGTTTTCATGCTATGACAGTCATTTATGCATCATTTTAAAGCATTATGATTGCACTTTAATTTGGTATATCATTTGTGGCACAATGTGTTCGTCTAAAAAATGGTCAATTTGAAGGATCGGTAGAATTATTGTTCTATGTTTAAAAACGCGGTAATTTGAGGTTCCGATATGGTTGCAAATAACTTTGACAGTTTTCATGCTAGGGCAATAGTTTATGCATCATTTTAAAGCATTACAGTTGCACTTTATTTTGGTGTATAATTTGTGGCATAATGAATTTTTACAAAAGTTGGATAGATCGGTATATTTATTGGTACAGGTTTAAAAATGCGGTAATTCAAGGCTCCGATATGGTTGCAAATAACTTTTATAGTTTTCATGTTATAACAGTCGTTTATATATCTTTTTATTGCATTATAGTTGCCATTTGTTTTGGTATATAATTTATTGCATAATATATTTTTAGAAAATGGCCAATTGGATAGATCGGTAGAATTATTTTCACAGCTTTAAAAAGGCGGTAATTTGAGGTTCCGATATGGTTGCAAATAACATTGACAGTTTTCATGCTATGACAGTCATTTATGCTTCATTTTAAAGCATTATGATTGCACTTTAATATGGTATATAATTTGTAGCATAATGTGTGTTTTTACTAATTGGTGAATTTGATAGATCGGTAGAATTATTGTTCTATGTTTAATAAACGCGGTAATCTGAGGTTCCGATATGGCTGCAATTAACTTTGGCAGTTTTCGTGCTAGGACAGTCGTTTATGCACCATTTTAAAGCATTAAAATTGCCATTTGCTTTGGTATATAATTTATTGCATAATGTATTTTTGGAAAACGGCCAATTGGATAAATCGGTAGAATTATTTTCCCAGGTTTAAAAACGCGGTAATTTGAGGTTCCGATATGGTTGTGAATAACTTTGACAGTTTTCATGCTATGACAGTCATTTATGCATCATTTTAAAGCATTACAGTTGCACTTTGTTTTTGTGTATAATTTGTGGCATAATGAATTTTTACAAAAATTGGATAGATCGGTATATTTATTGGTACAGGTTTAAAAATGCGGTAATTTAAGGCCCCGATATGGTTGCAAATAACTTTTATAGTTTTCATGTTATAACAGTCGTTTATACATCTTTTTATTGCATTTTAGTTGCCATTTGTTTTGGTATACAATCTATTGCATAATGTATTTTTAGAAGATGGCCAATTGGATAGATCGATAGAATTATTTTCCCAGGTTTAAAAAGGCGGTAATTTGAGGTTCCGATATGGTTGTGAATTACTTTGACAGTTTTCATGCTATGACAGTCATTTATGCATCAGTTTAGAGCATTATGATTGCACTTTAATTTGGTATATCATTTGTGGCATAATGTGTTCGTCTAAAAAATGGTCAATTTGATGGATCGGTAGAATTATTGTTCTATGTTTAAAAACGCGGTAATTTGAGGTTCCGATATGGTTGCAAATAACTTTGACAGTTTTCATGCTAGGGCATTAGTTTACGCATCATTTTAAAGCATTACAGTTGCACTTTATTTTGGTGTATAATTTGTGGCATAATGAATTTTTACAAAAATTGGATAGATCGGTATATTTATTGGTACAGGTTCAAAAATGCGGTAATTTAAGGCTCCGATATGGTTGCAAATACCTTTTATAGTTTTCATGTTATAACAGTCGTTTATATATCTTTTTATTGCATTATAGTTGCCATTTGCTTTGGTATATAACTTATTCCATAATGTATTTTTGGAAAATGGCCAATTGGATAGATCGGTAGAATTATTTTCACAGCTTTAAAAACGCGGTAGTTTGAGGTTCCGATATGGCTGCAAATAACATTGACAGTTTTCACGCTATGACAGTCATTTATGCATCATTTTAAAGCATTATGATTGCACTTTAATATCGTATATCATTTGTAGCATAATGTGTATTTTTAAAAATTGGTCAATTTGATAGATCGGTAGAATTATTGTTCTATGTTTAATAAACGCAGTAATCTGAGGTTCCGATATGGTTGCAATTAACTTTGGCAGTTTTCGTGCTAGGACAGTCGTTTATGCACCATTTTAAAGCATTAAAATTGCCATTTGTTTTGGTATATAATTTATTGCATAATGTATTTTTAGAAAATGGCCAATTGGATAGATCGGTAGAATTATTTTCCCAGGTTTAAAAAGGCGGTAATTTGAGGTTCCGATATGGTTGTGAATAACTTTGACAGTTTTCATGCTATGACAGTCATTTATGCATCATTTTAAAGCATTATGATTGCACTTTAATTTGGTATATCATTTGTGGCACAATGTGTTCGTCTAAAAAATGGTCAATTTGAAGGATCGGTAGAATTATTGTTCTATGTTTAAAAACGCGGTAATTTGAGGTTCCGATATGGTTGCAAATAACTTTGACAGTTTTCATGCTAGGGCAATAGTTTATGCATCATTTTAAAGCATTACAGTTGCACTTTATTTTGGTGTATAATTTGTGGCATAATGAAATTTTACAAAAATTGGATAGATCGGTATATTTATTGGTACAGGTTCAAAAATGCGGTAATTTAAGGCTCCGATATGGTTGCAAATAACTTTTATAGTTTTCATGTTATAACAGTCGTTTATATATCTTTTTATTGCATTATAGTTGCCATTTGCTTTGGTATATAACTTATTCCATAATGTATTTTTGGAAAATGGCCAATTGGATAGATCGGTAGAATTATTTTCACAGCTTTAAAAACGCGGTAGTTTGAGGTTCCGATATGGCTGCAAATAACATTGACAGTTTTCACGCTATGACAGTCATTTATGCATCATTTTAAAGCATTATGATTGCACTTTAATATGGTATATCATTTGTAGCATAATGTGTATTTTTACAAATTGGTCAATTTGATAGATCGGTAGAATTATTGTTCTATGTTTAATAAAAGCAGTAATCTGAGGTTCCGATATGGTTGCAATTAACTTTGGCAGTTTTCGTGCTAGGACAGTCGTTTATGCACCATTTTAAAGCATTAAAATTGCCATTTGTTTTGGTATATAATTTATTGCATAATGTATTTTTAGAAAATGGCCAATTGGATAGATCGGTAGAATTATTTTCCCAGGTTTAAAAAGGCGGTAATTTGAGGTTCCGATATGGTTGTGAATAACTTTGACAGTTTTCATGCTATGACAGTCATTTATGCATCATTTTAAAGCATTATGATTGCACTTTAATTTGGTATATCATTTGTGGCACAATGTGTTCGTCTAAAAAATGGTCAATTTGAAGGATCGGTAGAATTATTGTTCTATGTTTAAAAACGCGGTAATTTGAGGTTCCGATATGGTTGCAAATAACTTTGACAGTTTTCATGCTAGGGCAATAGTTTATGCATCATTTTAAAGCATTACAGTTGCACTTTATTTTGGTGTATAATTTGTGGCATAATGAATTTTTACAAAAGTTGGATAGATCGGTATATTTATTGGTACAGGTTTAAAAATGCGGTAATTCAAGGCTCCGATATGGTTGCAAATAACTTTTATAGTTTTCATGTTATAACAGTCGTTTATATATCTTTTTATTGCATTATAGTTGCCATTTGTTTTGGTATATAATTTATTGCATAATATATTTTTAGAAAATGGCCAATTGGATAGATCGGTAGAATTATTTTCACAGCTTTAAAAAGGCGGTAATTTGAGGTTCCGATATGGTTGCAAATAACATTGACAGTTTTCATGCTATGACAGTCATTTATGCTTCATTTTAAAGCATTATGATTGCACTTTAATATGGTATATAATTTGTAGCATAATGTGTGTTTTTACTAATTGGTGAATTTGATAGATCGGTAGAATTATTGTTCTATGTTTAATAAACGCGGTAATCTGAGGTTCCGATATGGCTGCAATTAACTTTGGCAGTTTTCGTGCTAGGACAGTCGTTTATGCACCATTTTAAAGCATTAAAATTGCCATTTGCTTTGGTATATAATTTATTGCATAATGTATTTTTGGAAAACGGCCAATTGGATAAATCGGTAGAATTATTTTCCCAGGTTTAAAAACGCGGTAATTTGAGGTTCCGATATGGTTGTGAATAACTTTGACAGTTTTCATGCTATGACAGTCATTTATGCATCATTTTAAAGCATTACAGTTGCACTTTGTTTTTGTGTATAATTTGTGGCATAATGAATTTTTACAAAAATTGGATAGATCGGTATATTTATTGGTACAGGTTTAAAAATGCGGTAATTTAAGGCCCCGATATGGTTGCAAATAACTTTTATAGTTTTCATGTTATAACAGTCGTTTATACATCTTTTTATTGCATTTTAGTTGCCATTTGTTTTGGTATACAATCTATTGCATAATGTATTTTTAGAAGATGGCCAATTGGATAGATCGATAGAATTATTTTCCCAGGTTTAAAAAGGCGGTAATTTGAGGTTCCGATATGGTTGTGAATTACTTTGACAGTTTTCATGCTATGACAGTCATTTATGCATCAGTTTAGAGCATTATGATTGCACTTTAATTTGGTATATCATTTGTGGCATAATGTGTTCGTCTAAAAAATGGTCAATTTGATGGATCGGTAGAATTATTGTTCTATGTTTAAAAACGCGGTAATTTGAGGTTCCGATATGGTTGCAAATAACTTTGACAGTTTTCATGCTAGGGCATTAGTTTACGCATCATTTTAAAGCATTACAGTTGCACTTTATTTTGGTGTATAATTTGTGGCATAATGAATTTTTACAAAAATTGGATAGATCGGTATATTTATTGGTACAGGTTCAAAAATGCGGTAATTTAAGGCTCCGATATGGTTGCAAATACCTTTTATAGTTTTCATGTTATAACAGTCGTTTATATATCTTTTTATTGCATTATAGTTGCCATTTGCTTTGGTATATAACTTATTCCATAATGTATTTTTGGAAAATGGCCAATTGGATAGATCGGTAGAATTATTTTCACAGCTTTAAAAACGCGGTAGTTTGAGGTTCCGATATGGCTGCAAATAACATTGACAGTTTTCACGCTATGACAGTCATTTATGCATCATTTTAAAGCATTATGATTGCACTTTAATATCGTATATCATTTGTAGCATAATGTGTATTTTTAAAAATTGGTCAATTTGATAGATCGGTAGAATTATTGTTCTATGTTTAATAAACGCAGTAATCTGAGGTTCCGATATGGTTGCAATTAACTTTGGCAGTTTTCGTGCTAGGACAGTCGTTTATGCACCATTTTAAAGCATTAAAATTGCCATTTGTTTTGGTATATAATTTATTGCATAATGTATTTTTAGAAAATGGCCAATTGGATAGATCGGTAGAATTATTTTCCCAGGTTTAAAAAGGCGGTAATTTGAGGTTCCGATATGGTTGTGAATAACTTTGACAGTTTTCATGCTATGACAGTCATTTATGCATCATTTTAAAGCATTATGATTGCACTTTAATTTGGTATATCATTTGTGGCACAATGTGTTCGTCTAAAAAATGGTCAATTTGAAGGATCGGTAGAATTATTGTTCTATGTTTAAAAACGCGGTAATTTGAGGTTCCGATATGGTTGCAAATAACTTTGACAGTTTTCATGCTAGGGCAATAGTTTATGCATCATTTTAAAGCATTACAGTTGCACTTTATTTTGGTGTATAATTTGTGGCATAATGAATTTTTACAAAAGTTGGATAGATCGGTATATTTATTGGTACAGGTTAAAAATGCGGTAATTCAAGGCTCCGATATGGTTGCAAATAACTTTTATAGTTTTCATGTTATAACAGTCGTTTATATATCTTTTTATTGCATTATAGTTGCCATTTGTTTTGGTATATAATTTATTGCATAATATATTTTTAGAAAATGGCCAATTGGATAGATCGGTAGAATTATTTTCACAGCTTTAAAAAGGCGGTAATTTGAGGTTCCGATATGGTTGCAAATAACATTGACAGTTTTCATGCTATGACAGTCATTTATGCTTCATTTTAAAGCATTATGATTGCACTTTAATATGGTATATAATTTGTAGCATAATGTGTGTTTTTACTAATTGGTGAATTTGATAGATCGGTAGAATTATTGTTCTATGTTTAATAAACGCGGTAATCTGAGGTTCCGATATGGCTGCAATTAACTTTGGCAGTTTTCGTGCTAGGACAGTCGTTTATGCACCATTTTAAAGCATTAAAATTGCCATTTGCTTTGGTATATAATTTATTGCATAATGTATTTTTGGAAAACGGCCAATTGGATAAATCGGTAGAATTATTTTCCCAGGTTTAAAAACGCGGTAATTTGAGGTTCCGATATGGTTGTGAATAACTTTGACAGTTTTCATGCTATGACAGTCATTTATGCATCATTTTAAAGCATTACAGTTGCACTTTGTTTTTGTGTATAATTTGTGGCATAATGAATTTTTACAAAAATTGGATAGATCGGTATATTTATTGGTACAGGTTTAAAAATGCGGTAATTTAAGGCCCCGATATGGTTGCAAATAACTTTTATAGTTTTCATGTTATAACAGTCGTTTATACATCTTTTTATTGCATTTTAGTTGCCATTTGTTTTGGTATACAATCTATTGCATAATGTATTTTTAGAAGATGGCCAATTGGATAGATCGATAGAATTATTTTCCCAGGTTTAAAAAGGCGGTAATTTGAGGTTCCGATATGGTTGTGAATTACTTTGACAGTTTTCATGCTATGACAGTCATTTATGCATCAGTTTAGAGCATTATGATTGCACTTTAATTTGGTATATCATTTGTGGCATAATGTGTTCGTCTAAAAAATGGTCAATTTGATGGATCGGTAGAATTATTGTTCTATGTTTAAAAACGCGGTAATTTGAGGTTCCGATATGGTTGCAAATAACTTTGACAGTTTTCATGCTAGGGCATTAGTTTATGCATCATTTTAAAGCATTACAGTTGCACTTTATTTTGGTGTATAATTTGTGGCATAATGAATTTTTACAAAAATTGGATAGATCGGTATATTTATTGGTACAGGTTCAAAAATGCGGTAATTTAAGGCTCCGATATGGTTGCAAATACCTTTTATAGTTTTCATGTTATAACAGTCGTTTATATATCTTTTTATTGCATTATAGTTGCCATTTGCTTTGGTATATAACTTATTCCATAATGTATTTTTGGAAAATGGCCAATTGGATAGATCGGTAGAATTATTTTCACAGCTTTAAAAACGCGGTAGTTTGAGGTTCCGATATGGCTGCAAATAACATTGACAGTTTTCACGCTATGACAGTCATTTATGCATCATTTTAAAGCATTATGATTGCACTTTAATATCGTATATCATTTGTAGCATAATGTGTATTTTTACAAATTGGTCAATTTGATAGATCGGTAGAATTATTGTTCTATGTTTAATAAACGCAGTAATCTGAGGTTCCGATATGGTTGCAATTAACTTTGGCAGTTTTCGTGCTAGGACAGTCGTTTATGCACCATTTTAAAGCATTAAATTGCCATTTGTTTTGGTATATAATTTATTGCATAATGTATTTTTAGAAAATGGCCAATTGGATAGATCGGTAGAATTATTTTCCCAGGTTTAAAAAGGCGGTAATTTGAGGTTCCGATATGGTTGTGAATTACTTTGACAGTTTTCATGCTATGACAGTCATTTATGCATCAGTTTAGAGCATTATGATTGCACTTTAATTTGGTATATCATTTGTGGCATAATGTGTTCGTCTAAAAAATGGTCAATTTGATGGATCGGTAGAATTATTGTTCTATGTTTAAAAACGCGGTAATTTGAGGTTCCGATATGGTTGCAAATAACTTTGACAGTTTTCATGCTAGGGCAATTAGTTTACGCATCATTTTAAAGCATTACAGTTGCACTTTATTTTGGTGTATAATTTGTGGCATAATGAATTTTTACAAAAATTGGATAGATCGGTATATTTATTGGTACAGGTTCAAAAATGCGGTAATTTAAGGCTCCGATATGGTTGCAAATACCTTTTATAGTTTTCATGTTATAACAGTCGTTTATATATCTTTTTATTGCATTATAGTTGCCATTTGCTTTGGTATATAACTTATTCCATAATGTATTTTTGGAAAATGGCCAATTGGATAGATCGGTAGAATTATTTTCACAGCTTTAAAAACGCGGTAGTTTGAGGTTCCGATATGGCTGCAAATAACATTGACAGTTTTCACGCTATGACAGTCATTTATGCATCATTTTAAAGCATTATGATTGCACTTTAATATCGTATATCATTTGTAGCATAATGTGTATTTTTAAAAATTGGTCAATTTGATAGATCGGTAGAATTATTGTTCTATGTTTAATAAACGCAGTAATCTGAGGTTCCGATATGGTTGCAATTAACTTTGGCAGTTTTCGTGCTAGGACAGTCGTTTATGCACCATTTTAAAGCATTAAAATTGCCATTTGTTTTGGTATATAATTTATTGCATAATGTATTTTTAGAAAATGGCCAATTGGATAGATCGGTAGAATTATTTTCCCAGGTTTAAAAAGGCGGTAATTTGAGGTTCCGATATGGTTGTGAATAACTTTGACAGTTTTCATGCTATGACAGTCATTTATGCATCATTTTAAAGCATTATGATTGCACTTTAATTTGGTATATCATTTGTGGCACAATGTGTTCGTCTAAAAAATGGTCAATTTGAAGGATCGGTAGAATTATTGTTCTATGTTTAAAAACGCGGTAATTTGAGGTTCCGATATGGTTGCAAATAACTTTGACAGTTTTCATGCTAGGGCAATAGTTTATGCATCATTTTAAAGCATTACAGTTGCACTTTATTTTGGTGTATAATTTGTGGCATAATGAAATTTTACAAAAATTGGATAGATCGGTATATTTATTGGTACAGGTTCAAAAATGCGGTAATTTAAGGCTCCGATATGGTTGCAAATAACTTTTATAGTTTTCATGTTATAACAGTCGTTTATATATCTTTTTATTGCATTATAGTTGCCATTTGCTTTGGTATATAACTTATTCCATAATGTATTTTTGGAAAATGGCCAATTGGATAGATCGGTAGAATTATTTTCACAGCTTTAAAAACGCGGTAGTTTGAGGTTCCGATATGGCTGCAAATAACATTGACAGTTTTCACGCTATGACAGTCATTTATGCATCATTTTAAAGCATTATGATTGCACTTTAATATGGTATATCATTTGTAGCATAATGTGTATTTTTACAAATTGGTCAATTTGATAGATCGGTAGAATTATTGTTCTATGTTTAATAAAAGCAGTAATCTGAGGTTCCGATATGGTTGCAATTAACTTTGGCAGTTTTCGTGCTAGGACAGTCGTTTATGCACCATTTTAAAGCATTAAAATTGCCATTTGTTTTGGTATATAATTTATTGCATAATGTATTTTTAGAAAATGGCCAATTGGATAGATCGGTAGAATTATTTTCCCAGGTTTAAAAAGGCGGTAATTTGAGGTTCCGATATGGTTGTGAATAACTTTGACAGTTTTCATGCTATGACAGTCATTTATGCATCATTTTAAAGCATTATGATTGCACTTTAATTTGGTATATCATTTGTGGCACAATGTGTTCGTCTAAAAAATGGTCAATTTGAAGGATCGGTAGAATTATTGTTCTATGTTTAAAAACGCGGTAATTTGAGGTTCCGATATGGTTGCAAATAACTTTGACAGTTTTCATGCTAGGGCAATAGTTTATGCATCATTTTAAAGCATTACAGTTGCACTTTATTTTGGTGTATAATTTGTGGCATAATGAATTTTTACAAAAGTTGGATAGATCGGTATATTTATTGGTACAGGTTTAAAAATGCGGTAATTCAAGGCTCCGATATGGTTGCAAATAACTTTTATAGTTTTCATGTTATAACAGTCGTTTATATATCTTTTTATTGCATTATAGTTGCCATTTGTTTTGGTATATAATTTATTGCATAATATATTTTTAGAAAATGGCCAATTGGATAGATCGGTAGAATTATTTTCACAGCTTTAAAAAGGCGGTAATTTGAGGTTCCGATATGGTTGCAAATAACATTGACAGTTTTCATGCTATGACAGTCATTTATGCTTCATTTTAAAGCATTATGATTGCACTTTAATATGGTATATAATTTGTAGCATAATGTGTGTTTTTACTAATTGGTGAATTTGATAGATCGGTAGAATTATTGTTCTATGTTTAATAAACGCGGTAATCTGAGGTTCCGATATGGCTGCAATTAACTTTGGCAGTTTTCGTGCTAGGACAGTCGTTTATGCACCATTTTAAAGCATTAAAATTGCCATTTGCTTTGGTATATAATTTATTGCATAATGTATTTTTGGAAAACGGCCAATTGGATAAATCGGTAGAATTATTTTCCCAGGTTTAAAAACGCGGTAATTTGAGGTTCCGATATGGTTGTGAATAACTTTGACAGTTTTCATGCTATGACAGTCATTTATGCATCATTTTAAAGCATTACAGTTGCACTTTGTTTTTGTGTATAATTTGTGGCATAATGAATTTTTACAAAAATTGGATAGATCGGTATATTTATTGGTACAGGTTTAAAAATGCGGTAATTTAAGGCCCCGATATGGTTGCAAATAACTTTTATAGTTTTCATGTTATAACAGTCGTTTATACATCTTTTTATTGCATTTTAGTTGCCATTTGTTTTGGTATACAATCTATTGCATAATGTATTTTTAGAAGATGGCCAATTGGATAGATCGATAGAATTATTTTCCCAGGTTTAAAAAGGCGGTAATTTGAGGTTCCGATATGGTTGTGAATTACTTTGACAGTTTTCATGCTATGACAGTCATTTATGCATCAGTTTAGAGCATTATGATTGCACTTTAATTTGGTATATCATTTGTGGCATAATGTGTTCGTCTAAAAAATGGTCAATTTGATGGATCGGTAGAATTATTGTTCTATGTTTAAAAACGCGGTAATTTGAGGTTCCGATATGGTTGCAAATAACTTTGACAGTTTTCATGCTAGGGCATTAGTTTACGCATCATTTTAAAGCATTACAGTTGCACTTTATTTTGGTGTATAATTTGTGGCATAATGAATTTTTACAAAAATTGGATAGATCGGTATATTTATTGGTACAGGTTCAAAAATGCGGTAATTTAAGGCTCCGATATGGTTGCAAATACCTTTTATAGTTTTCATGTTATAACAGTCGTTTATATATCTTTTTATTGCATTATAGTTGCCATTTGCTTTGGTATATAACTTATTCCATAATGTATTTTTGGAAAATGGCCAATTGGATAGATCGGTAGAATTATTTTCACAGCTTTAAAAACGCGGTAGTTTGAGGTTCCGATATGGCTGCAAATAACATTGACAGTTTTCACGCTATGACAGTCATTTATGCATCATTTTAAAGCATTATGATTGCACTTTAATATCGTATATCATTTGTAGCATAATGTGTATTTTTAAAAATTGGTCAATTTGATAGATCGGTAGAATTATTGTTCTATGTTTAATAAACGCAGTAATCTGAGGTTCCGATATGGTTGCAATTAACTTTGGCAGTTTTCGTGCTAGGACAGTCGTTTATGCACCATTTTAAAGCATTAAAATTGCCATTTGTTTTGGTATATAATTTATTGCATAATGTATTTTTAGAAAATGGCCAATTGGATAGATCGGTAGAATTATTTTCCCAGGTTTAAAAAGGCGGTAATTTGAGGTTCCGATATGGTTGTGAATAACTTTGACAGTTTTCATGCTATGACAGTCATTTATGCATCATTTTAAAGCATTATGATTGCACTTTAATTTGGTATATCATTTGTGGCACAATGTGTTCGTCTAAAAAATGGTCAATTTGAAGGATCGGTAGAATTATTGTTCTATGTTTAAAAACGCGGTAATTTGAGGTTCCGATATGGTTGCAAATAACTTTGACAGTTTTCATGCTAGGGCAATAGTTTATGCATCATTTTAAAGCATTACAGTTGCACTTTATTTTGGTGTATAATTTGTGGCATAATGAAATTTTACAAAATTGGATAGATCGGTATATTTATTGGTACAGGTTCAAAAATGCGGTAATTTAAGGCTCCGATATGGTTGCAAATAACTTTTATAGTTTTCATGTTATAACAGTCGTTTATATATCTTTTTATTGCATTATAGTTGCCATTTGCTTTGGTATATAACTTATTCCATAATGTATTTTTGGAAAATGGCCAATTGGATAGATCGGTAGAATTATTTTCACAGCTTTAAAAACGCGGTAGTTTGAGGTTCCGATATGGCTGCAAATAACATTGACAGTTTTCACGCTATGACAGTCATTTATGCATCATTTTAAAGCATTATGATTGCACTTTAATATCGTATATCATTTGTAGCATAATGTGTATTTTTACAAATTGGTCAATTTGATAGATCGGTAGAATTATTGTTCTATGTTTAATAAAAGCAGTAATCTGAGGTTCCGATATGGTTGCAATTAACTTTGGCAGTTTTCGTGCTAGGACAGTCGTTTATGCACCATTTTAAAGCATTAAAATTGCCATTTGTTTTGGTATATAATTTATTGCATAATGTATTTTTAGAAAATGGCCAATTGGATAGATCGGTAGAATTATTTTCCCAGGTTTAAAAAGGCGGTAATTTGAGGTTCCGATATGGTTGTGAATAACTTTGACAGTTTTCATGCTATGACAGTCATTTATGCATCATTTTAAAGCATTATGATTGCACTTTAATTTGGTATATCATTTGTGGCACAATGTGTTCGTCTAAAAAATGGTCAATTTGAAGGATCGGTAGAATTATTGTTCTATGTTTAAAAACGCGGTAATTTGAGGTTCCGATATGGTTGCAAATAACTTTGACAGTTTTCATGCTAGGGCAATAGTTTATGCATCATTTTAAAGCATTACAGTTGCACTTTATTTTGGTGTATAATTTGTGGCATAATGAATTTTTACAAAAATTGGATAGATCGGTATATTTATTGGTACAGGTTCAAAAATGCGGTAATTTAAGGCTCCGATATGGTTGCAAATAACTTTTATAGTTTTCATGTTATAACAGTCGTTTATATATCTTTTTATTGCATTATAGTTGCCATTTGCTTTGGTATATAACTTATTCCATAATGTATTTTTGGAAAATGGCCAATTGGATAGATCGGTAGAATTATTTTCACAGCTTTAAAAACGCGGTAGTTTGAGGTTCCGATATGGCTGCAAATAACATTGACAGTTTTCACGCTATGACAGTCATTTATGCATCATTTTAAAGCATTATGATTGCACTTTAATATGGTATATCATTTGTAGCATAATGTGTATTTTTACAAATTGGTCAATTTGATAGATCGGTAGAATTATTGTTCTATGTTTAATAAACGCAGTAATCTGAGGTTCCGATATGGTTGCAATTAACTTTGGCAGTTTTCGTGCTAGGACAGTCGTTTATGCACCATTTTAAAGCATTAAAATTGCCATTTGTTTTGGTATATAATTTATTGCATAATGTATTTTTAGAAAATGGCCAATTGGATAGATCGGTAGAATTATTTTCCCAGGTTTAAAAAGGCGGTAATTTGAGGTTCCGATATGGTTGTGAATAACTTTGACAGTTTTCATGCTATGACAGTCATTTATGCATCATTTTAAAGCATTATGATTGCACTTTAATTTGGTATATCATTTGTGGCACAATGTGTTCGTCTAAAAAATGGTCAATTTGAAGGATCGGTAGAATTATTGTTCTATGTTTAAAAACGCGGTAATTTGAGGTTCCGATATGGTTGCAAATAACTTTGACAGTTTTCATGCTAGGGCAATAGTTTATGCATCATTTTAAAGCATTACAGTTGCACTTTATTTTGGTGTATAATTTGTGGCATAATGAATTTTTACAAAAGTTGGATAGATCGGTATATTTATTGGTACAGGTTTAAAAATGCGGTAATTCAAGGCTCCGATATGGTTGCAAATAACTTTTATAGTTTTCATGTTATAACAGTCGTTTATATATCTTTTTATTGCATTATAGTTGCCATTTGTTTTGGTATATAATTTATTGCATAATATATTTTTAGAAAATGGCCAATTGGATAGATCGGTAGAATTATTTTCACAGCTTTAAAAAGGCGGTAATTTGAGGTTCCGATATGGTTGCAAATAACATTGACAGTTTTCATGCTATGACAGTCATTTATGCTTCATTTTAAAGCATTATGATTGCACTTTAATATGGTATATAATTTGTAGCATAATGTGTGTTTTTACTAATTGGTGAATTTGATAGATCGGTAGAATTATTGTTCTATGTTTAATAAACGCGGTAATCTGAGGTTCCGATATGGCTGCAATTAACTTTGGCAGTTTTCGTGCTAGGACAGTCGTTTATGCACCATTTTAAAGCATTAAAATTGCCATTTGCTTTGGTATATAATTTATTGCATAATGTATTTTTGGAAAACGGCCAATTGGATAAATCGGTAGAATTATTTTCCCAGGTTTAAAAACGCGGTAATTTGAGGTTCCGATATGGTTGTGAATAACTTTGACAGTTTTCATGCTATGACAGTCATTTATGCATCATTTTAAAGCATTACAGTTGCACTTTGTTTTTGTGTATAATTTGTGGCATAATGAATTTTTACAAAAATTGGATAGATCGGTATATTTATTGGTACAGGTTTAAAAATGCGGTAATTTAAGGCCCCGATATGGTTGCAAATAACTTTTATAGTTTTCATGTTATAACAGTCGTTTATACATCTTTTTATTGCATTTTAGTTGCCATTTGTTTTGGTATACAATCTATTGCATAATGTATTTTTAGAAGATGGCCAATTGGATAGATCGATAGAATTATTTTCCCAGGTTTAAAAAGGCGGTAATTTGAGGTTCCGATATGGTTGTGAATTACTTTGACAGTTTTCATGCTATGACAGTCATTTATGCATCAGTTTAGAGCATTATGATTGCACTTTAATTTGGTATATCATTTGTGGCATAATGTGTTCGTCTAAAAAATGGTCAATTTGATGGATCGGTAGAATTATTGTTCTATGTTTAAAAACGCGGTAATTTGAGGTTCCGATATGGTTGCAAATAACTTTGACAGTTTTCATGCTAGGGCATTAGTTTACGCATCATTTTAAAGCATTACAGTTGCACTTTATTTTGGTGTATAATTTGTGGCATAATGAATTTTTACAAAAATTGGATAGATCGGTATATTTATTGGTACAGGTTCAAAAATGCGGTAATTTAAGGCTCCGATATGGTTGCAAATACCTTTTATAGTTTTCATGTTATAACAGTCGTTTATACATCTTTTTATTGCATTATAGTTGCCATTTGTTTTGGTATATAATCTATTGCATAATGTATTTTTAGAAATGGCCAATTGGATAGATCGGTAGAATTATTTTCCCAGGTTTAAAAAGGCGGTAATTTGAGGTTCCGATATGGTTGTGAATACTTTGACAGTTTTCATGCTATGACAGTCATTTATGCATCATTTTAGAGCATTATGATTGCACTTTAATATGGTATATCATTTGTGGCATAATGTGTTCGTCTAAAAAATGGTCAATTTGATGGATCGGTAGAATTATTGTTCTATGTTTAAAAACGCGGTAATTTGAGGTTCCGATATGGTTGCAAATAACTTTGACAGTTTTCATGCTAGGGCAATAGTTTATGCATCATTTTAAAGCATTACAGTTGCACTTTATTTTGGTGTATAATTTGTGGCATAATGAAATTTTACAAAAATTGGATAGATCGGTATATTTATTGGTACAGGTTCAAAAATGCGGTAATTTAAGGCTCCGATATGGTTGCAAATAACTTTTATAGTTTTCATGTTATAACAGTCGTTTATATATCTTTTTATTGCATTATAGTTGCCATTTGCTTTGGTATATAACTTATTCCATAATGTATTTTTGGAAAATGGCCAATTGGATAGATCGGTAGAATTATTTTCACAGCTTTAAAAACGCGGTAGTTTGAGGTTCCGATATGGCTGCAAATAACATTGACAGTTTTCACGCTATGACAGTCATTTATGCATCATTTTAAAGCATTATGATTGCACTTTAATATGGTATATCATTTGTAGCATAATGTGTATTTTTACAAATTGGTCAATTTGATAGATCGGTAGAATTATTGTTCTATGTTTAATAAAAGCAGTAATCTGAGGTTCCGATATGGTTGCAATTAACTTTGGCAGTTTTCGTGCTAGGACAGTCGTTTATGCACCATTTTAAAGCATTAAAATTGCCATTTGTTTTGGTATATAATTTATTGCATAATGTATTTTTAGAAAATGGCCAATTGGATAGATCGGTAGAATTATTTTCCCAGGTTTAAAAAGGCGGTAATTTGAGGTTCCGATATGGTTGTGAATAACTTTGACAGTTTTCATGCTATGACAGTCATTTATGCATCATTTTAAAGCATTATGATTGCACTTTAATTTGGTATATCATTTGTGGCACAATGTGTTCGTCTAAAAAATGGTCAATTTGAAGGATCGGTAGAATTATTGTTCTATGTTTAAAAACGCGGTAATTTGAGGTTCCGATATGGTTGCAAATAACTTTGACAGTTTTCATGCTAGGGCAATAGTTTATGCATCATTTTAAAGCATTACAGTTGCACTTTATTTTGGTGTATAATTTGTGGCATAATGAATTTTTACAAAAGTTGGATAGATCGGTATATTTATTGGTACAGGTTTAAAAATGCGGTAATTCAAGGCTCCGATATGGTTGCAAATAACTTTTATAGTTTTCATGTTATAACAGTCGTTTATATATCTTTTTATTGCATTATAGTTGCCATTTGTTTTGGTATATAATTTATTGCATAATATATTTTTAGAAAATGGCCAATTGGATAGATCGGTAGAATTATTTTCACAGCTTTAAAAAGGCGGTAATTTGAGGTTCCGATATGGTTGCAAATAACATTGACAGTTTTCATGCTATGACAGTCATTTATGCTTCATTTTAAAGCATTATGATTGCACTTTAATATGGTATATAATTTGTAGCATAATGTGTGTTTTTACTAATTGGTGAATTTGATAGATCGGTAGAATTATTGTTCTATGTTTAATAAACGCGGTAATCTGAGGTTCCGATATGGCTGCAATTAACTTTGGCAGTTTTCGTGCTAGGACAGTCGTTTATGCACCATTTTAAAGCATTAAAATTGCCATTTGCTTTGGTATATAATTTATTGCATAATGTATTTTTGGAAAACGGCCAATTGGATAAATCGGTAGAATTATTTTCCCAGGTTTAAAAACGCGGTAATTTGAGGTTCCGATATGGTTGTGAATAACTTTGACAGTTTTCATGCTATGACAGTCATTTATGCATCATTTTAAAGCATTACAGTTGCACTTTGTTTTTGTGTATAATTTGTGGCATAATGAATTTTTACAAAAATTGGATAGATCGGTATATTTATTGGTACAGGTTTAAAAATGCGGTAATTTAAGGCCCCGATATGGTTGCAAATAACTTTTATAGTTTTCATGTTATAACAGTCGTTTATACATCTTTTTATTGCATTTTAGTTGCCATTTGTTTTGGTATACAATCTATTGCATAATGTATTTTTAGAAGATGGCCAATTGGATAGATCGATAGAATTATTTTCCCAGGTTTAAAAAGGCGGTAATTTGAGGTTCCGATATGGTTGTGAATTACTTTGACAGTTTTCATGCTATGACAGTCATTTATGCATCAGTTTAGAGCATTATGATTGCACTTTAATTTGGTATATCATTTGTGGCATAATGTGTTCGTCTAAAAAATGGTCAATTTGATGGATCGGTAGAATTATTGTTCTATGTTTAAAAACGCGGTAATTTGAGGTTCCGATATGGTTGCAAATAACTTTGACAGTTTTCATGCTAGGGCATTAGTTTACGCATCATTTTAAAGCATTACAGTTGCACTTTATTTTGGTGTATAATTTGTGGCATAATGAATTTTTACAAAAATTGGATAGATCGGTATATTTATTGGTACAGGTTCAAAAATGCGGTAATTTAAGGCTCCGATATGGTTGCAAATACCTTTTATAGTTTTCATGTTATAACAGTCGTTTATATATCTTTTTATTGCATTATAGTTGCCATTTGCTTTGGTATATAACTTATTCCATAATGTATTTTTGGAAAATGGCCAATTGGATAGATCGGTAGAATTATTTTCACAGCTTTAAAAACGCGGTAGTTTGAGGTTCCGATATGGCTGCAAATAACATTGACAGTTTTTCACGCTATGACAGTCATTTATGCATCATTTTAAAGCATTATGATTGCACTTTAATATCGTATATCATTTGTAGCATAATGTGTATTTTTAAAAATTGGTCAATTTGATAGATCGGTAGAATTATTGTTCTATGTTTAATAAACGCGGTAATCTGAGGTTCCGATATGGTTGCAATTAACTTTGGCAGTTTTCGTGCTAGGACAGTCGTTTATGCACCATTTTAAAGCATTAAAATTGCCATTTGTTTTGGTATATAATTTATTGCATAATGTATTTTTAGAAAATGGCCAATTGGATAGATCGGTAGAATTATTTTCCCAGGTTTAAAAAGGCGGTAATTTGAGGTTCCGATATGGTTGTGAATAACTTTGACAGTTTTCATGCTATGACAGTCATTTATGCATCATTTTAAAGCATTATGATTGCACTTTAATTTGGTATATCATTTGTGGCACAATGTGTTCGTCTAAAAAATGGTCAATTTGAAGGATCGGTAGAATTATTGTTCTATGTTTAAAAACGCGGTAATTTGAGGTTCCGATATGGTTGCAAATAACTTTGACAGTTTCTCATGCTAGGGCAATAGTTTATGCATCATTTTAAAGCATTACAGTTGCACTTTATTTTGGTGTATAATTTGTGGCATAATGAAATTTTACAAAAATTGGATAGATCGGTATATTTATTGGTACAGGTTCAAAAATGCGGTAATTTAAGGCTCCGATATGGTTGCAAATAACTTTTATAGTTTTCATGTTATAACAGTCGTTTATATATCTTTTTATTGCATTATAGTTGCCATTTGCTTTGGTATATAACTTATTCCATAATGTATTTTTGGAAAATGGCCAATTGGATAGATCGGTAGAATTATTTTCACAGCTTTAAAAACGCGGTAGTTTGAGGTTCCGATATGGCTGCAAATAACATTGACAGTTTTCACGCTATGACAGTCATTTATGCATCATTTTAAAGCATTATGATTGCACTTTAATATGTATATCATTTGTAGCATAATGTGTATTTTTACAAATTGGTCAATTTGATAGATCGGTAGAATTATTGTTCTATGTTTAATAAAAGCAGTAATCTGAGGTTCCGATATGGTTGCAATTAACTTTGGCAGTTTTCGTGCTAGGACAGTCGTTTATGCACCATTTTAAAGCATTAAAATTGCCATTTGTTTTGGTATATAATTTATTGCATAATGTATTTTTAGAAAATGGCCAATTGGATAGATCGGTAGAATTATTATTTCCCAGGTTTAAAAGGCGGTAATTTGAGGTTCCGATATGGTTGTGAATAACTTTGACAGTTTCATGCTATGACAGTCATTTATGCATCATTTTCAAAGCATTATGATTGCACTTTAATTTGGTATATCATTTGTGGCACAATGTG
>NW_023996400.1:0-48661 GCF_015586225.1 Lucilia sericata | reverse complement strand
TTAAAAATATATATTTTTGTATTCTAAATTAAAATGTACTTAAATTATATTATAATTAAATATTAATACCTTATTGTTTTCTCTCTAAACTAAAGTAATATTTACATAAATTTTTGTTTAAAAAAAACTGAATATTTTTGTGAAATTTGTTTGTGTTTTTTTTAAATTTAATAATAATTTGTTTCCTTTAAACCCACTGTATTTTATATGTTTTGTTTTTATTTTTTAAAATGTTAATAGCAGTTTGTAGCAACATAAGTTAAAGCAATTTTGTTTATAAACCATATTAGTTTAGATACATTGTTTAAATATACATATTATTGAGACATTGTTTCGAGACCAGAGAGAGAGAGAGAGAGAGAGAGAGAGGAACATGGACTAGTCTAAACTAGTTCATAGTAAACAGACTAGTCTATAAACTAGTATGTAGACTACTAAACAGACTTCATAGTAGACCAGTCATTATACTAGTTCAGAGATTAATCAAGAGTTTAGTCAATAGACTAATCAATAACTGTTCATAGAACTGTGACATAGTCCCAAAGAATATTACATTGATTATACCATAGACTGGTCAATAGACCAGCCAGTAAAATAATTCATAGGCTAGTCAAAAGAACAGTTAATACACTATTCAGTAGACCAGTCTGAATACCAATCCATAGACTAGTCACTAGACTATTCCATAGACTATCCAATAGTCTAGTACGTAGACTACTCCATAGACTAGTCTTTAGATCGGTCAATAGTGTGGAGTAGACCATAGAATAGTAAAATAGGTTAGTTGACAAGTAAATATACTAGCCATAGTCAAGTCCATAGACTAGTCAATAGTCAATTCTATAGACTAGTCAGCTGATTAGTCTACACATTAGTCAGTAGGCAGTAGAGTAGTTTACCTACTAGTCCATAGACTAGATCTGTCCATAGATTAGTCAGTAGATCAGTCCAAAAAACCAGGCAGTAGACTTGTCTATAAGTAGTCCATAGACTAGTCCATAGATTAGTAGTCTAGTCAATAGATTAGTTTCATAAACTAGTCATCAGACTAGTTAGCAGACTAATCTATAGACTAGTCAAAAGAATAGTCAATAGACTAGTCAAAATAATACACTATACACTAGTCAGTCCAGTTAGTAGAGTAGTACAACGACTAGTCAACAGATCAGTTCAAAGACTAATCAGTAGATTAGTCTAAACGCTAGACAGTAGACAGTTATTAAATTAGTCCAAAGTCTAGACCATAGACTAGTAAAGAACAGTCTAATCCATAGACTAGTAAAGAACAGTCTAATCCATAGACTAGTACATTGACTAGTCCTTAAAATAGTCAGTAGACTAGTTCATAGACTAGTCAGTACATAAGTTTATAGACTAGTCAGTAGACTACTCCAAAGACTAGTCAATAGACTAGTCAGTAGACTATTCAATAGTCTAGTAAATAGATCAGTCTAGAGACTAGTAGTCAAGCCAATAGATTAGTTCATATACTGGTCAATAGACTAATTAGTACACTAATCTATAGGCTAGTCAATAGACTAGACAGTACTAGTCAATAGACTTGTCAGTAGACTATTACATAGACTAGTCTAAAGACTTGTTCATAGACCAGTGCATTGACTTGTCAATAGACAAGTCCAAAGAATAGTCCGTAGATTAGCTCACAGACTAGTCAGTACACTAGTTCATAGACTAGTCAGTAGACTAGTAGACATAATCAATGAACTCGGAAATGAACTAATCTATTGACTACTCTATGGAATAGGCTTTTAAATAGTCCATGGACTAGTATATTGACTAATCTATAGACTAGTCAAAGGGCTAGTCAATAGACTAGTCAGTAGATTAGTCTAAAGACTTGTTCATAGACCAGTGCATTGACTAGTCAGTAGACAAGTCCATAGAATAGTTCATAGACTAGTTAGTAGACTAGTTCATAGACTAGTAGACAACAATCGATGAACTCGGCAATGACTAATCTATTGACTACTCTATGGAGTAGTCTTTTACATAGTCCATGGACTAGTATATTGTCTAGACAATAGACTAATCTATAGACTAGTCAAAATAGTAGCCAATAGACTAGACAGTAGACTAGTCAGTAGACTATTACATAGACTAGTCAGTAGATTAGTCTAAAGACTTGTTCATAGACCAGCGAAATGTCTAGTCAATAGACTAGTCCATAGAATAGTCAATAGACCATTCCATAGAATAGTCAGTAGACTAGTTCATAGACTAGTCAGTAGACCAGTTAATAGACTTGTCAGTAGACTAGTTCATGGGCTAGTCAGTAGACTAGTTCATACACTAGTCACTAGACTAGTCCATAGAATAGTAAGTAGACTAGTTCATAGACTTGTCAGTAGACTAGTTCATAGACTAGTCAGTACACTAGTTCATAGACTAGTCAGTACACTAGTTCATAGACTAGTCAGTACACTAGTTCATAGACTAGTTCATAGACTAGTCAACATATTAGTCAGTGTATTAGTTCATAGACTTATCATTAGACTAGATCATAAACCGTTCCATGGATTATTCAATAGGATAGTTCACAGATTAGTCAATAGATCAATTAGTATTACAGTCCACTGAACAGTCATTAACAAAGCTCTTTGCTTAGCTCTGCTTTTAGATAATTCTTTAAGGTTAATGTTAATGGATTCAACGTTTCTCACTCTTACAATTTCTCTCGCAACACTATATGTTTATAAACATTTGTTTAACAACATTTTATTATATATTTATTTATTTGTTAATATATTTTTTTTTCTTCTTTAATAAACATCTCTATCTAATTACTTGTAACTACATATAAAGTTTTTTTTTTTGTTTCATATTAATTTTACGATTTTATGCATAAATAATTATTTATTTGTCTTGAATGTCTATTTGTTGTTTTTGTTGTTTTTATGTGTGTTTTTCACATGATTTGTTAATAAATATTTTTTTAATATATTTTTTTTTCGCTTTAAATTATTCTCTTTCATTAAATCTGTTGCAGCAAATGCTATTTATATGTTTTATTTGATTTCTTTTTTTTTTTTTTTGAATCCCTCATAAGTAATTTTATTTATAAATATAAATATTTGTTAAATATACTCTGTATTATTTTTACATCAATATTTATATTTTTTCTATTTTCTGTATTATTTGCCTGGTTTTGTATTGTTGTTTTTTATTTCAATTTTTTATACAAATAACAGTTTTTTGTTTGTTAAATTATTTAAATATATATTTTTTTACCAAATATCATTTTGTTTAACTTACATACATACAATATGGCGCGTGTTTTTTTTTAAATAGAAGATTTTTTTTCTTTGTTTGATGGAAAAACATTTTAATAGGATTTTTTTTTTTTGAAATCTGTTCAAAGTGGTTTTTTATAGGTTTTGGGTTGGTTGCTTGGTTGTCTATTAAAATTCCGTTATTACCATTTTTATTACATATTATTGTTGTTTACAGGATACATTATGTGTTAAAACATAAATAGTTGTATAGATTTATGTCTTTATTTTCATAACATTATTATTAATTTTTCACACGGTGGTTTCATCATCATCAATATTCCTCCTACAAGGGGGCGGGGCATTAAAGAGAGAGAAATAAAATAAAAATTTTTAAAATTATTAGTAATTATTTAACAACTTAACTATGGTATTATATTTCATAAAATATGTGTTTAAATAAATATTTACTTTATAATTATATAAAATGCTATTTAAATAATTTTGTTTGTTTGTGTTAGCCACTACTAAATAGTATTTATTAAATAGATTAAAATTAAAAATAATTAATGGCTAAAAACTATTAATTACTATAAATTCGTGCATTTTATTTAATTTTTAAATTATGTGTTAATTTTATGTAGATGAAATAAATGTGTTCCAAAAAAGGTGTTAAAATTAATCGAATGTCTTTCTTACAGCCTTAAATATATATTTCGAAAGTTATCTTTTTATAAAAATTCATGAAAAACATCAGGGACAATAAGCTAATTTCAATAAATTTTATAATGACAACAATTTTCCATAGAGTATTGGCTACTTCATTAGTTATAATATGGTTGTTGTATTATTGTTGAAGAATCATAAGTGGTTCCGCTTGCACACAATCTAATGCTTTATAATGCTTTTATTCAAAATTAGTTTGTGATAAAGAAATGTTCTTTAGAAAGTCCTTTAAAAGTATTTGGGAATCACAACGAGGTCAATAAAATAGCTAGTTAGTAGTAGCAGGGTTTTGAAAAATCTATAGAGGTTTTGTTAACATAATCGATTCCGGTTCATTCTAGAATTAAATTTTTTTAAAAAGAGTACTTTTTCTTTTTTAAATGGAAATAGTAACGAATTAGATTTACTAAACTATTGACTAATTTATTGACTATGGACTATCTATGGAATAGTCTATGAACTAGACTATGGACTTGTTTATTAACTAGTCTAAGGACTAGTCTATTTTCTAGTGTATGGACTAGTATATGAACAAGTCTATTGACTAGTCTATGGACTAGTCCATTGACTATTCTATGAACTAGTCTATTGACTAGTATAATGATTAGTCTATGGACTAGTCTATTGACTAGTTTGTAGACTAGTTACTAAACAAGTCCATAGACTAGTCAATAGACTAGTTCATAGATAGTCCATAGACTAGTCAATATATTGGTTTATATATTAGAGAAAATAGTCAATATACTTATTCATATATTAATTAAGACTATACACTAGATCATAGACTAGTCTATTGACTATTGTATTAGTCTATTGCCTAATCTATGGATTATCTATTGAATAGTCTATGGACTAGCGTATTGACTAGTGTATGGACTATTCTATTGACTAGTGTATGGACTAGTCTATTGACTAGTGTATGGACTAATCGATGGACTAATTTATTTACTAGTCTATGAACTAGCCTATGGACTATATTGACTAATCAATGGACTATTATATAGTATAATTCTATATGAACTATTCTAATGACTAGGCTATATACTAGTCTTTTGACTAGTGTATGAACTAATCTATTGACTAGTGTATGTACTAGTCTATTGACTAGTGTATGGGCTAATTTATGGACTAGCTTATTGACTAGTCTATTGACTAGCCAACGAACTAGTATATGGACTATATTGACTAATATAGAGATTATTTATTGAATAGTCTTTGAACTAGTCTATTGACTTGTCTATGGACTAGTCTATTGACTAGTGAATGAGCTAGTCTATGAACTAGTCTATTGACTAGTGTATGGGCTAGTCTATGGACTATATTGACAAGTATATGGACTAGTCTACTGACTAATCTGTGGACTATCTATGAACTAGTCTATTGACTAGCCAACGAACTAGTCTATATACTAATCTATTGACTAGTTTATTGACTAGTGTATGGACTAGTCTATTGACTAATGAATGGACTAGTCTTATGACTAGTGTATGGCCTAGTCTATGGAGTAGTCAATGGGCTAATCTATGAACTAGTCTATTGACTAGTGTATGGGCTAGTCTACGGGCTAATCTATAGACTATCTATTGAATAGTCTATGAACTAGGCTATTGACTAGTCGATGGACTAGCCTAAGTGTTAGTCTATGAGCTAGTCTATGGACAGATCAATGGGCTGTTTATTGAATAGTCTATGCACTAGTGTATGGACCAGTCTATTGACTAGGGTATGGGCTAGTCTATAGACTAGTATAAAGACCAGTCTATTGACTGGTCTAAGGAATAGTCTATGGACTAATATATTTACTAGTATTTAAACTAGTTTATGGACTAGTATTTTACCTAGTATGTGAATAAGTCTATGGAATGTTTAATATCTAATATATGGACTGATCTATTGACTAGTCTCTGCAATAGTTTATGTACTTGATGGATTTGCTGGAAATTTCAGTGAATAATTTACGTCTTCAGAATCTCTATATATGTATATTTTTTGATATGACAAATGAAAACTTTAATATAAATTTAAATATGAGAAAATTATGGGATAAATTTAAATATATAATTTCTATACAGATAAATCTGTTTTACTTTAAAAATCTACTTTAACCCACTTATTCATAAACAACATTTTATTTTATAAAAGGTTTATAAAACAAAATTTTCATACGAAATTTGATTTATAAATCGTTGATAAAATAAAATTGTGTTTATGAATAAGGGGGTTAGTCTTTAAAGGATATTATTAATAATATTCATATTTTTATAAACTATAGGTTTGCATATACATACTATATAATATTTGATTTTATATGATTTATGAATATATATAGTATTTATTTATGGATATTAAGGTGGATCCAAAAGAAGGTTTACACTAAAATATGAAGTTTTGGGTACTAAAGAGTAAAAAAAATATAGTTCTAAGGAAATCTTAATAAACATAGATATGTATATCCATTTGCAGTCTGATCGCTCTGTTATTAATTCGTCAATTAAGTCTAATGAAATTTGGTTTATAAGTGTTTAGGTATATGGGTAAATACTAGTTAGTACCTTTATCGAAATGTTGAATATAGTCTATGGACTATAAACTAGTACTTTTTGTTCTAAAAAGAAGAATATTATTCGGATTAAAATTAATATATATCTAAAAGGGTCTTTTTACCCATTTAGTACATATTTAGTTTTTAGTACATATTTAGTACATTTTGCTTATATTTTTCCAAATCGCAAAATTTTTCTGTGAAACTTTATGAAATTACAAAAAATATATTTAAATAAATATATAAAAAGTACTTTTTCCATAAAAAGGGAATATCTATATAGAAACTTTAAGCTTTTTAGTAATTAATAGTACTAAAACATTTAAGACTGATTCTATGGATCATTTTAATAGATCAAAATAATACTTAATTTCTGAAAATTGTGTTATTTTGTAAAAACTTAAGAATTAGTTTTTGGCCCTTAGGCACTTAACTAAGATATGTTATTTAACTATTTATGTTTAAACTAAATTTTAAATAACAAAAGCACAAATTTAAGCAATTGTTCACCTATTATCTATCGCTACTCAGTGTATAAAATTTATGAATACTTTTTAACAAACTATGTAAATATTTATAAGGATAAAAATTGTGTATAAAAGTATTATAGTATGAGTGAGTGTGTGTGTGTGTTAGCTAATACAGGTATTTTTTTTTGGTAATATGAATGAAATATGAAATATAACGATAAACTACCAGACTGTTAAGGACCAAGGATATAGACGCCGTTGACGATGTAGCCATAATATGTCCAACTGTGAAAATGTACATTGTAAGTAGGATGTATGTAGTATTTGTATTAGTTTTCTTGTTGTTGTATTTTTTGTTATTATAAAAAATTTTATATATTTTGTTAAATTTATTGCATATTTTGTATAGTTTAGCTATAATTTCTATATGTGTGTGTATGTAATTTAAACTCTATTTTTGTTTAAATTATTACCTATATATATAAGTATATTAAGTTTTGGTTTGATTTTTGTGTGGTTTTATTTGAGAAAATAAATAACAATTTATCAAAAAAATCTATTTTAATATTTTATAAAACTTATAAGTTTGCTAAAATAACTAAAAAATAAATATAAATAATAAAAAAACAGAAAACTAATAGATAAGCGTTTGTTTATGCCACAATTTATTGCAATGAATTTTTTTATATTTATTTTATTTTTCTTGGAATTTGTAATATATTTGTTTTAATACATATGGGAAATTCTATATGTTAGTTAATGTATGTTAAATTTATAAAAACAAAACGAAATATTTTTGCATTAAATACAGAATTTGTCATATTTTTAAATAGTTTAACTTTAAATAGTTTAACTTTAAATTTTTATTTATTTTGTATTTTTTTCGAAAACCTATTCTAATAAATTGCTTTAAATTAAAAAAAAACAAAAAGGAAACGGAAACTAAGTTTAAAATTATTTGGGAAACAATTTATCAAAGGTTTATAGAACAAATTTTGCATGAAAATAAGTCTTAAAAACCTTGTTTATATAGTCTAGTACATAGTCTATAGTCTAGTCTATAGTCTAGTCTATAGTCTAGTCTATAGTCTAGTCTATAGTCTAGTCTATAATCTAGTCTATAGTCTAGTCTATAGTCTAGTCTATAATCTAGTCTATAGTCTAGTCTATAGTCTAGTCTATAATCTAGTCTATAGTCTAGTCTATAATCTAGTCTATAGTCTAGTCTATAGTCTAGTCTATAGTCTAGTCTATAGTCTAGTCTATAGTCTAGTCTATAGTCTAGTCTATAGTCTAGTCTATAGTCTAGTCTATAGTCTAGTCTATAGTCTAGTCTATAGTCTAGTCTATAGTCTAGTCTATAGTCTAGTCTATAGTCTAGTCTATAGTCTAGTCTATAGTCTAGTCTATAGTCTAGTCTATAGTCTAGTCTATAGTCTAGTCTATAGTCTAGTCTATAGTCTAGTCTATAGTCTAGTCTATAGTCTAGTCTATAGTCTAGTCTATAGTCTAGTCTATAGTCTAGTCTATAGTCTAGTCTATAGTCTAGTCTATAGTCTAGTCTATAGTCTAGTCTATAGTCTAGTCTATAGTCTAGTCTAGTCTAGTCTATAGTCTAGTCTATAGTCTAGGTCTATAGTCTAGTCTATAGTCTAGTCTATCTAGTCTATAGTCTAGTCTATAGTCTAGTCTATAGTCTAGTCTATAGTCTAGTCTATAGTCTAGTCTATAGTCTAGTCTATAGTCTAGTCTATAGTCTAGTCTATAGTCTAGTCTATAGTCTAGTCTATAGTCTAGTCTATAGTCTAGTCTATAGTCTAGTCTATAGTCTAGTCTATAGTCTAGTCTATAGTCTAGTCTATAGTCTAGTCTATAGTCTAGTCTATAGTCTAGTCTATAGTCTAGTCTATAGTCTAGTTATAGTCTAGTCTATAGTCTTAGTCTATAGTCTAGTCTATAGTCTAGTCTATAGTCTAGTCTATAGTCTAGTCTATAGTCTAGTCTATAGTCTAGTCTAGTAGTCCTAGTCTATAGTCTAGTCTATAGTCTAGTCTATAGTCTAGTCTATAGTCTAGTCTATAGTCTAGTCTATAGTCTAGTCTATAGTCTAGTCTATAGTCTAGTCTATAGTCTAGTCTAGTCTATAGTCTAGTCTATAGTCTAGTCTATAGTCTAGTCTATAGTCTAGTCTATAGTCTAGTCTATAGTCTAGTCTATAGTCTAGTCTATAGTCTAGTCTATAGTCTAGTCTATAGTCAGTCTATAGTCTAGTCTATAGTCTAGTCTATAGTCTAGTCTATAGTCTAGTCTATAGTCTAGTCTATAGTCTAGTCTATAGTCTAGTCTATAGTCTAGTCTATATTAGTCTAGTCTAGTCTAGTCTATAGTCTAGTCTATAGTCTAGTCTATAGTCTAGTCTATAGTCTAGTCTATAGTCTAGTCTATAGTCTAGTCTATAGTCTAGTCTATAGTCTAGTCTATAGTCTAGTCTATAGTCTAGTCTATAGTCTAGTCTATAGTCTAGTCTATAGTCTAGTCTATAGTCTAGTCTATAGTCCTAGTCTATAGTCTAGTCTATAGTCTAGTCCTATAGTCTAGTCTATAGTCTAGTCTATAGTCTAGTCTATAGTCTAGTCTATAGTCTAGTCTATAGTCTAGTCTATAGTCTAGTCTATAGTCTAGTCTATAGTCTAGTCTATAGTCTAGTCTATAGTCTAGTCTATAGTCTAGTCTATAGTCCTAGTCTATAGTCTAGTCTATAGTCTAGTCTATAGTCTAGTCTATAGTCTAGTCTATAGTCTAGTCTATAGTCTAGTCTATAGTCTAGTCTATAGTCTAGTCTATAGTCTAGTCTATAGTTCTAGTCTATAGTCTAGTCTATAGTCTAGTCTATAGTCTAGTCTATAGTCTAGTCTATAGTCTAGTCTATAGTCTAGTCTATAGTCTAGTCCTATAGTCTAGTCTATAGTGTCTAGTCTATAGTCTAGTCTATAGTCTAGTCTATAGTCTAGTCTATAGTTAGTCTATAGTCTAGTCTATAGTCTAGTCTATAGTTCTAGTCTATAGTCTCTATAGTTAGTCTATAGTCTAGTCTATAGTCTAGTCTATAGTCTAGTCTATAGTCTAGTCTATAGTCTAGTCTATAGTCTAGTCTATAGTCTAGTCTATAGTCAGTCTATAGTCTAGTCTATAGTCTAGTCTATAGTCTAGTCTATAGTCTAGTCTATAGTCTAGTCTATAGTCTAGTCTATAGTCTAGTCTATAGTCTAGTCTATAGGTCTAGTCTATAGTCTAGTCTATAGTCTTGTGTATAGTCTAGTCTAGTCTATAGGCTAGTCTATACTCTAGTCTCCAATCTAGTCAATAGTCTGGTTTATAGTCTAGGCAATAGTCTATTCTTTAGTCTAGTCTATAGTCTAGCCTATAGTCTTTATTATAGTCTATAGTCTAGTCCATAGTCTAGTATATAGTCTAGTCTAGAGTCTACTATATAGTCTAGTTTATAATCTAGTCTATAATCTAGTTTATAGTCTAGTGTATAGTCTAGTCTATAGTCAGCAGAGGCAACTCAATAGACTAGTCCATAAACAAGTTCATATGCTAGTCGATTGACTAAGCAACTAACAAACTAGTCCACAGACAACTCCATAGAGTAGAAAATAGTCAAGTCAATATATTTATTAAAAAAATTGTCCACAGACCAATCTAGACTAGTTTTTAAACTGCATGTCTAGAGGAATAAAATATGAAAATCTAAATTTAATAGCACTTCTTCTCTAGATTTTATAAAAATCTATCCAACCATTTAAAATTAATAAGATTTTCAAAATTATGTGTATGAATCATATATGGCGTATACGTGATATTATTCTAAATACTATACTAAATAAGGATTACATATTAATCATACGCCCAGTCTAACAGTATTTTAAATAATTGCCAACATTTCTTTGGTTTAAATTTTTAAACAGATTCATTTAACATATTTGAAAAAAAAAAAATACTAAATGTTTGTTCCCGTATTTATAAACGCTTAATAAAGTTATTGATAGTTTAGTGTTGATATTTTGTAGCATAAATATTTATGAATTGGGGGTGGTTTAATCGCTAAAATAACATGGTACAAGAAATCAAGAAAGATTTTCTCTCTGTTTACTAAATTCCCTTATTATAGATTGTTTGTAATGGGGGTGGTGTATACGTGATATTGAACCAAATACGAATTATATATTTATCATACGTACTGTGTAAATAAATTTGAAAAATTTATTTATGAAAATCTTAAAAATCCTAATAAATTTTTTGAAATAAATAAATTCCTTTAAACTTCTGCCTTTATGGAAATTCAGTTTTATTTACAGGTGTGTAAGTGTTTATTTGGACAAAATGGAAACGTATGTATGTATATCCACATCAACATTTACAAGGTATTATTTACATGGAAAATTTATCTGTTAGTTTTAATTAAGTGTAAATGGAAAAGAAAAATAAAACAAAGGTACAATACATATTTGTATTTACATAAATAAAAATTAATAGGAAAAACATATACATACATATGTATGTATGCGAGTTTATCCGTAAATCTCAGTTACAGTTAAAGTAACTTTATTCAAAAAATATAGTTTCAAGAGTAAAACTTTGAAGGATTTAAAGTTATTTTTCTATATAAGAATTACTATTCAAACAAATCATGAAATTTTTGAATATAAAACTTTTTATATAGGGAAAATGTTAAACAATTAAAAAAAAAAAAAAAATACTTTAAGACATTCTTAAAGTAAATGGTAATTTTCTACTAATGAAATAAGTAAATATAATAATCAATATGTACAAAAAATATCAATTTACTTGGTAAATAATATTAAATAAAATCAACAACTAGTAAGAGAGTATTATATTCGACCATGCCGATTCATATATAACCACCACCAAATTTCGATAGTTCTTGTGACTGATTCATCGTCACAAAGTCCAGTCTATAGTCTAGTCTTTAGTCTAGTCTATAGTCTAGTCTATAGTCTAGTCATATGTCTAGTCTATAGTCTAGTCTATAGTCTAGTCTATAGTCTAGTCTATAGTCTAGTCTATAGTCTAGTCTATAGTCTAGTCTATAGTCTAGTCTATAGTCCTAGTCTATAGTCTAGTCTATAGTCTAGTCTATAGTCTAGTCTATAGTCTAGTCTATAGTCTAGTCTATAGGTCTAGTCTATAGTCTAGTCTATAGTCTAGTCTATAGTCTAGTCTCTAGTCTAGTCTATAGTCTAGTCTATAGTCTAGTCTATAGTCTAGTCTATAGTCTAGTCTATAGCTAGTCTTAGTCTAGTCTATAGTCTAGTCTATAGTCTAGTCTATAGTCTAGTCTATAGTCTAGTCTATAGTCTAGTCTATAGTCTAGTCTATATCTAGTCTAGATCTAGTTAGTCTATAGTCTAGTCTATAGTCTAGTCTATAGTCTAGTCTATAGTCTAGTCTATAGTCTAGTCTATAGTCTAGTCTATAGTCTAGTCTATAGTCTAGTCTATAGTCTAGTCTATAGTCTAGTCTATAGTCCTAGTCTATAGTCTAGTCTATAGTCTAGTCTATAGTCTAGTCTATAGTCTAGTCCTATAGTCTAGTCTATAGTCTAGTCGATAGTCTAGTCTATAGTCTAGTCTATAATCTAGTCTATAGTCTAGTCTATAGTCTAGTCTATAGTCTAGTCTATAGTCTAGTCTATAGTCCAGTCTATAGTCTAGTCTATAGTCTAGTCTATAGTCAAGTCTATAGTCTAGTCTATAGTCTAGTCTATAGTCTAGTCTATAGTCTAGTCTATAGTCTAGTCTATAGTCTAGTCTATAGTCTAGTCTATAGTCTAGTCTATATTCTAGTCATAGTCTAGTCTATAGTCCAGTCTATAGTCTAGTCTATAGTCTAGTCTATAGTCTAGTCTATAGTCCAGTCTATAGTCTAGTCTATAGTCTAGTCTATAGTCAAGTCTATAGTCTAGTCTATAGTCTAGTTCTATAGTCTAGTCTATAGTCTAGTCTATAGTCTAGTCTATAGTCTAGTCCTATAGTCTAGTCTAGTAGTCTCTCGTATAGGCCTAGTCTAGTATCTCGTCTATAGTCTAGTCTAGATCCTAGTCAGTCTAGTCTATAGTCTAGTCGTTGACGTTGACTCTCAGAATTTCATATACATAACTAAATACTAGTGGAAATCTACCACCCTTATTGCGATCTGTATCAAACGAAGTAACAAACCAATATCTTTTACCGTTTTTGGTGATGGTATTAAAAATTTAATGACGTTAAACCATAGAAAAACAAATTACAAATAATTACTAACTAAAACAATAACAACAAGTAAATAGTTAAAGTTAAATAATAATACAAACATATATACATAAATAAATTACATATCTTTACATAATTTAATTAAATTAACTAAAAAAACTAAAAGGTTTAAATGAATATGTAGTAGTTTACCTCTGATCTGCAGTTGTGTTAAATTTGTTTTTACGAGAGAGAAAGAGAAAGAGAAAGAGTAAGGAAAGAGTTAAAGATTCCAACAGGACACCCAGAGTATAAGACGAAACAGTTAGAGGGGAAGATTTGTTTAATTTTAAACCAAGTTAGAGAGAGAGAGGGTAAGATTGAGCAGCATTTTTATTGTTGTTTTTTGGTTTTAAGAATTAAAGTTGTAAAGGTATTAGTGAGTAGATGATTACAATAATTGTTTTGTTGTTGTTTAAGATGATGTTGTTGTTAAGAAGCCATTTTTTTCAATATCCGTTAGGTTAATGCAATATGTTTGTTAAATTGTTGTTGTAGTGATTTGTTTGTTTTGTTTCATTGTTGTTGTTGTTGTTAAAAGCATATGTGTTTGTGTATTTATGTAGTTATTTTAATTGTATTAGCAGATTTTATTGTTTGAGCATGTTGGTTTATTTTTATTATTTTTGTTGTTGTTTTTTTTTTTTGGTGTGCAAGTGTGCGTGTGTTGTGAGTAAATTAAAATGAAGCAAAATAAAGCAAAGGAAATAAAACATAAATTTTATTTTTATAGTTTTTATGTTCACACGCACACACATACACAGCAAAACGTGTTAGAAGAAAAAAACGGAAGAAAAGAAAATATAAACGAAACAAAGTTTATGATTAGATTTTCTTTAAGCGTTCCCAAGACCAAGAACTGTTAATGTTGAAACAAAAAAACAAAGAAATGAAAAAAACCCAAACAATAAAAAATAGTATAAAGCAAAGGAAATGTTAAAAAGGAAAAACAGAAAACAACAATGACCAAAACATACAATAGCAGTTATTGTTGTTGTTGGTAGTTGGAGTGGACGTGTGTTTTTTATATATTTGTTTGTGGGTGTTGGTAATGTTTATAGTTTAATGGCGTGGAAATCAGGATGGTAGTTTTTTTTTTGTGGATTGTTGATGAAAGGATTTTTTTATTTTTATTTTTGAGTGTGTGTTTTTTTATAGTTTTCCATAATCAAACCAAAACAATGTATGTAGAGTAGTATGGATAGTTAGGTGAGAGTGGAGGAAAAAAAAAAATAGAAAAAAGTTTAAATATATTTTGTTTCGTTAAGAGATTAAGTTTTTTTTTTTGTAGATAAATATAAACTAAAGTGAATAAAAACAAAAAGAAATATAATTTGTTTCATTAAGCCGTACCACTAAAATATATGCTAAACCATTAAAAGCCAGTCTTTTTTTAAATAGACACCAAAAGTTTTTGTTTTTATTAAGAGAAAATGTTTTTTTAGAAAGATTTTAATATGTTAAATTTAGGAATAATAGAGTTAATAAAAATATTAAACAATTTGCAAACTTTTGTTATGATATTGAGAAAAGTTTTTAAATTAAATTTTTGGAAACTTAAAACTAGTAAAGAGCTTAATTCTTGATTGTGCCGTATATGTTATAGAAAGCACTTAAATACAATTTTAATGGAATAATGTCTAGGCTAAATTATCTATATGTTAGCTTGATTTTGAATGGCGGATGTGGGGACATTTTGAAGCAATATTAGTATCAAATAGATTAGTCAATACATCAGTAAATTGGCTAGTTAATAGACCAGTCAATAGATAAGTCAATAGATTACTCAATAGACTAATCAATAGAATATTTAATGGACAAGTCAATAGACCAATTAATAGACTAGTTAATATGCTAGTCAGTAAACTTGCTAAACTTGCAATAGTCTAGTCAACGGACTACTCCAGAGACTAGTCAATAGGCTAATCAATAGACCAGTGAATAGACTAATCAGTAGATTAGTTAATATAATAATCAATTGACCAGTAAATAGACTATTCAATAGACTAAACAGTAGATTATTCAATAGACTGATCAGTAGACTAATCAATAGACTAGTCAGTAGACTAGCCAATAGACTAGTCAATAGACTAGCCAATAGACCAGTCAGTAGACTAGTCAATAGACTAGTCAATAGACTAGTCAATAGACTAGTCAATAGACTAGTCAATAGACTAGTCAATAGACTAGTCAATAGACTAGTCAATAGACCAGTCAATAAAATGGTCAATAGACTAATCAGTAGATTAGTCAATATATTATTCAATGGACTAGTCAATATACTAGTCAATAGACCAGTCAATAGACTACTCAATAGACTAGTCAATAGACCAGTGAATAGACCAGTCAATAGACCAATCAATAAAACAGTCAATAGAATATTCAATGGACCAGTCAATAGACTAGTCAATAGACCAGTCAATAAAACAGTCAATAGAATATTCAATGGACTATCAAAGGACTAGTCAATAGACTAATCAGTAGATTAGTCAATATACTAGTCAATAGACCAGTCAATAGACTAGTCAATATACTAGTCTATAGACCAGTCAATAGATTAGTCAATATACTAGTCAATAGACCAGTCAATAGACTAGACAATATATTAGTCTATAGACCAGTCAATAGACTAGTCAATAGACTAGTCAATAGACTATTCAATAGACTATTCAATAGACTAGTCAATAGACTAGTCAATAGACTAGTCAATGGACCAGTAAATATACTAGTCGATAGAATATTCAATGGACTAGTCAATAGACTAGTCAGTAAACTAGCCAATAGACTAGTCAGTACACTAGTCAATAGACTAGTCAATAGAATAGTTAATAGACCAATCAATATACTAGTCAACAGACTTGTCAATAGACTAGGTAATAGATCAGTCAATAGAGTAGTTAATATACTAGTGATTAAACTTCTCAGTAGGCTAGACAATAGAATAATCAATAGACCAGTCGATAAATTAGTCAATAGGCTAGACAATAGTATAGTCAATAGCCTAGTTCATAAAATAGTAAACAGATTAGTCAATAGACCAATTGACTGCTAAATAGACCAGTCAATAGACTAGTCAACTGACTACTCAATAGACCAGTCAGTGCAATAGTCAATAGACTAGTCAGTAGACACGTCAATAGTCTAGTAAATAGACTAGCAAGGGAAACCAATAATTAACGTACTTGTCAATAAGCTTTTCAATATAAACAGTCAATAGAAAAGTTCATTGAGTAGTCAATATTCAGCAAATTTTGAAATAGTTTTCAAAAATATTAATTTTTCTTCAATTTAACCTTTTAAATTTGATCTCTTTTTACAAAAGTCCATCAATGTTAAAGACTGCCAATATGTGGCGTATAAGCGATATAAAACTAAATACAAGTTATTTGTTTATCATACGCCGTGTGTAACATAGTAGGAAATAAATGTGAAAAACTTTTTTTTAAATTTCTTGTATGAAACTCATTACTAATTTCAAAAAAGATAAAAATAAAGGCTGAACAGATAAAGGTCGAATAAGGCCCTGTTTTTACGAAAATTCAGTTTTGTTTATAAGTGTGTGTGTTTGTTTGAACCAAGTATTTGTTTAAATCACGGAATGTAAGCAAATAGTTGATATTTTCGTGTAACTAGTATCCAATAGCTTTTCCATATTAAAATCTTATTAAATTTCCCAAAAAAATTGTCTCTTAATAAATTAAGTAAATGTTATGAATGAATGTTTGTATTTGAGTTTAAGAATAAAAATTTGCACTACCAAAAAGTAAAAATTAGAATAAATATGACAAAATAACACCGCTTAATATAACAAACATTAAAAAAGAAATAAATATAAAATTAATAAAACTAAAAACTTTAACTTCGAATCTAATACTCACTCTGTATCGGTTATACTTGTCAAAGGCGCTAGCGGCTGCATTGGTGCCACTATACTAGACGAGGGTGGTGATGAGGCTCTCGAACTATGACGTGAAGAACCATTTAGGGTGTGTCTATTCATAAGACCGGGATTATTTATATCATTCACCATGCCGCCCGCATGATGACCATGATGATGCGGCTGATGACCGTTGAGTATTTGTTGAGAACTATGGAGGGCAGGTGAGGGATTGTGTTGTAAACTTAGTTTGCGAGCCGAAGACAAATGATCCTCTTCGGCTGTATAGGGGAAATGATAACCATTTTTATCGGAACCCTCAGACATGCGATCCGAATGATGATCGTTGTGCTGCTGCAAGTGCCGCTGCTGTTGTTGATAATCATTGCGCAGCAGTGAGTGTACGGAATGCACTGAATCTCCCGCATAAATGGGTGGCTGTTTTTTAAGACTATAATGATTTTCCCTGGAGCCATAAATATCGGGTGCTATACGATCTTTGGACATATAGGGTGAACCTATTGTTCGCTGTTTATCATAAATACTATCACTCAAATAGGCATTGTCATTGTGGAAGGTGCGCATATGATTGACTATCTGAGTACCACCACCATTGGAGCCATTATTGCCATTTGCCACATTGCCAGAGCCATTGCTGCCATTACTCTGATTGCCATTATTGCTGCCATTGTAGTCATGCTCACTGCCATAGTGGCTCGGAGGTTTATAGTTGCTAATATTCGATGTGATGCCTTCATATTGCACATAATTATCGGGTCTGCGTCCATATAAACTTTCCCTTTCCAAGCCATCATAACTGTCCGTGGGACGGGCATTTTGTAAATTTTCCAATATCGAAGGAGTCATATTGATTTTATTGTGATGCTGTTGCAGGTAAGAGGTATCGGTGAGATCGGGATTGGGTAAAGGATTGGGTGATATGGTCATTTTTTGTCCATGATGTATGTGCTCATTATCGGAACCGGTCTCCTGAGACCATCTACCCATATTGGCGGGAGGCTGCATATAGGCATCGGGCAATTGGCTAGACCAACGCGGAGCATAGACTGGCTTATTTACACTTGGGAACAGCTGAGGACTTTGCACCACATTTAGCTCGGGCGGTGTGGTAGCTTGTACATGTTCAGTGATATTGGGTAGAAAAGAGGGTGTTATGCTTACAGCTGTACTGCGGTGAGTGCTGGTGCCCGTGCCTGTAGTAGAAGAACGATTTGTTCTAGACTCATCATCATCACTAGAATGGCTAGAAGCCAATTCCAATGACCTACCATCTGTTTCAGAACCGGAATCCGAATCTTTTCTATGTCTTCTAGATTTACGTTCATGCTGTCCACTGGTTGTAGAAGAATCAAAACCTCTTAAGAAACTAGGTGCATCACTGTTCGAATTGTAATTGGAGGTAGAAGTAGATGTCTGCCTTAGTTGACCATCACTGGGAGAGGAAATACTTTTAATTATTTATTAAGTTTAAGTGTAATTTAAAAAAAGCAAATCCTGTACTAACCTATAAGGACTGGAACTAGTCTTGGCCGTACTCCTTGATGTAGTGCTCGACACACTTATACCCACGTTTCGTCGTTGTGTATCATAGCCATTGGCATTGAGAAAGTTATTCGGCCTTGTGGTGCCATTTACATTATGTGAACTATTACTCACCACCATGGAGGAGTCCAACAGTGGCACCTTTCTACCCATACAACGTAAAAATGTTCTCTGTAGATTTTCTCTAACCCTTTTGTTGATAATGCAATAGCCCACCAGGCAGAAAATGGCATGCAACACTACAACTCCTGACAGTAACATACTCAAGAGTTGTGAACTTTCCGATGCTGCCAATACGGCCAATACCCACATAACACCCATTAGAGGTAGGGAGACAACCGATAGCCAGAGTAGTGTACGCAAATTGCCAAAACCTAAAACATGATCTTTTAACGTAAAGGCAGCCTTAACAGAGACGAAGAGTATCAAAAGATTAACAATTGACATGCCGGCAATGGGTCCCACTAGCCACCATACAACTGGTTCATATACTGACAGCCAGCAGCTGTAAATTAAAAAGATTTTGGAAAAGGAGAAAAAAGTAGAAAACATGATTTAAGTAAATTGCAACAGTTTATATAGAGAGGAGGTAGAAGTAAGGTGAATAATTGCTGAAGTGTGTGTATGGACATAAGCACAATGGTCTGATGAAGTGTTAAATTAGAAGGAACTGAATTAAACTAACTAACTAACTAACTAACTAACTAACTAACTAACTAACTAACTAACTACTAACTAACTAACTAACTAACTAACTAACTAACTAACTAACTAACTAACTAACTAACTAACTAACTAACTAACTAACTAACTAACTAACTAACTAACTAACTAACTAACTAACTAACTAACTAACTAACTAACTAACTAACTAACTAACTAACTAACTACTAACTAACTAACTAACTAACTAACTAACTAACTAACTAACTAACTAACTAACTAACTAACTAACTAACTAACTAACTAACTAACTAACTAACTAACTAACTAACTAACTAACTAACTAACTAACTAACTAACTACTAACTAACTAACTAACTAACTAACTAACTACTAACTAACTAACTAACTAACTAACTAACTAACTAACTAACTAACTAACTAACTAACTAACTAACTAACTAACTAACTAACTAACTAACTACTAACTAACTACTAACTAACTAACTAACTACTACTAACTAACTAACTAACTAACTAACTAACTAACTAACTAACTAACTAACTACTAACTAACTAACTAACTAACTAACTAACTAACTAACTAACTAACTAACTAACTAACTAACTAACTAACTACTAACTAACTAACTAACTAACTAACTAACTAACTAACTAACTACTAACTAACTAACTAACTAACTAACTAACTAACTAACTAACTAACTAACTAACTAACTAACTAACTAACTAACTAACTAACTAACTAACTACTAACTAACTAACTAACTAACTAACTAACTAACTAACTAACTAACTAACTAACTAACTAACTAACTAACTAACTAACTACTAACTAACTAACTAACTAACTAACTAACTAACTAACTAACTAACTAACTAACTAACTAACTAACTACTAACTAACTAACTAACTAACTAACTAACTAACTAACTAACTAACTAACTAACTAACTAACTAACTAACTAACTAACTAACTAACTAACTAACTAACTAACTAACTAACTAACTAACTAACTAACTAACTAACTAACTAACTAACTAACTAACTAACTACTAACTAACTAACTAACTAACTAACTACTAACTACTAACTAACTAACTAACTAACTAACTAACTAACTAACTAACTAACTAACTAACTAACTAACTAACTAACTAACTAACTAACTAACTAACTAACTAACTAACTAACTAACTAACTAACTAACTAACTACTAACTAACTAACTAACTAACTAACTAACTAACTAACTAACTAACTACTAACTAACTAACTAACTAACTAACTAACTAACTAACTAACTAACTAACTAACTAACTAACTAACTAACTAACTAACTAACTAACTAACTACTAACTAACTAACTAACTAACTAACTAACTAACTAACTAACTAACTAACTAACTAACTAACTAACTAACTAACTAACTAACTAACTAACTAACTAACTAACTAACTAACTACTAACTAACTAACTAACTAACTAACTAACTAACTAACTAACTAACTAACTAACTAACTAACTAACTAACTAACTAACTAACTAACTAACTAACTAACTAACTAACTAACTAACTAACTACTAACTAACTAACTAACTAACTAACTAACTAACTAACTAACTAACTAACTAACTAACTAACTAACTAACTAACTAACTAACTAACTAACTAACTAACTAACTAACTAACTAACTAACTAACTACTAACTAACTAACTAACTAACTAACTAACTAACTAACTAACGACTAACTAACTACTAACTAACTAACTAACTACTAACTAACTAACTAACTAACTAACTAACTAACTAACTAACTAACTAACTAACTAACTAACTAACTAACTAACTAACTAACTAACTAACTAACTAACTAACTAACTAACTACTAACTAACTAACTAACTACTACTAACTAACTAACTAACTAACTAACTAACTAACTAACTAACTAACTAACTAACTACTAACTAACTAACTAACTACTAACTACTAACTAACTAACTAACTAACTACTAACTAACTACTACTAACAACTAACTAACTAACTAACTAACTAACTAACTAACTAACTAACTAACTAACTAACTAAACTAACTAACTAACTAACTAACTAACTAACTAACTAACTAACTAACTAACTAACTAACTAACTAACTAACTAACTAACTAACTAACTAACTAACTAACTAACTAACTAACTAACTAACTAACTAACTAACTACTAACTAACTACTACTAACTAACTAACTAACTAACTAACTAACTAACTAACTAACTAACTAACTAACTAACTAACTAACTAACTACTAACTAACTAACTAACTAACTAACTAACTAACTAACTAACTAACTACTAACTAACTAACTAACTACTAACTAACTAAGTAACTAACTAACTAACCTAACTAACTAACTAACTACTAACTAACTAACTAACTAACTAACTAACTAACTAACTAACTAACTAACTAACTAACTAACTAACTAACTAACTAATTAACTAACTAACTAACTAACTACATAGTTTCGACTAAAGAGTAAACTGTTGTTTGGACTTAAGAGTAAACTATAGACTATGGAGTAAACTATAGTCTGGACTGTAGAGTAAACTATAGTCAGGGCTATAGAGTAGACTACAGTATACACTATAGACTAAAAAAATTTACGCAATCCTGGCCCATTGTACATTGTGCCCATGTATACACACCTAAATAACTAAAACCAGGATAATTTTAAAATAGAAAAAAAATCCTCCAAAACCTAACGTGAAGGAATTGGAAAAGAAACATCTACACACAAAAAATTTAATCGATTAGCAAAAAAAAAAAAAAAAAAGAAAAACTTTCAATCAAATTTTCAATCATATAATATACTTACAACAGACTATTGCCATATTCGTGAGCTCGCACACCCACCGATAGACCAACAACGATGGCGGGTGCACCATAACCCATTGCAAAGTAGAAACCCATCGGACCATGATTAATATCACGCATCTCCGTTAGCATACGATACAAATGAACACAGTCAACCGTCGTCCAGCCGAATGCCGCCAACCAGAAGTAATGCAAACAAATCGCAATCAGCTTGCAAGGGAATTCATTTTCAAGTAAATTACGTCGTGATTGCATACCCACAAAGAATAGCAATTCGGCAAAGAAAACACATAGCACTATATTCTGGTGAATGGTATTCGAATTGGTCTGCTGGCCACGGAGTAGAGCTAAGGCAATCAATACACTCAGCAGTACGGGCAGTGATACTAGGAATGCTGAATATGAGGTGATTTGTACGAGGAGAGAAGGTTCTGGTATATCCTCTGGATCGATGACATCAACAATGACAGCATAGTTGGATATGTGGGTACAGGTGCAGTTGACTAGTATGGGTTGTGGCGGTAGCAAATGCATATTTTCATAGTCGGGTATGTCAGTTTGACAACCCAGGCGAGTCCACTGATTGGTAAAAGAATTCCAGCGTACACATTGTGGATTGGAGCGTGGACCAAAGCGTGTAACATCGATATCTAGCCACATTTGCAGTTTAATAGGTTGCGAGAGATGGGGTGAACCCAAAGATCTATAGGTGATATGTTTATTTTGCTGCTGCTGTTCATTGGGATAGATGACCTCCACCTGACGCTTAACCAAACGACGATTACGATAAAATGCTTCATTTTCGCCTTTCTCTATGGAATCATCATGTTCAATAGAACCTTCATAGTTGTTGTTGTTACCACCATTCATGTTTTCGGGGGAATCAATAACTTCTTCTCCCGAATTGCCATGAAATTCTATATTATCATCAAATCTAACCTTGAGATGAGGTTCTTCAACATCTTCTATTTCTACGGCTTCATTACTGTCTTCTGCTCTGGAGGATGGGGGAGGTATTTCATGAGCTGTTATACGTATGTTTTCAATCATATGTTCTTCACTGCCAGAGGCAGAACTACCTGAAGATTGTCCTGGTTTCTTGGGTACATCGAATACTTCAATAAATTCCTGTTCTGAAGATCCCGTTACCGAGAAAGTCTTCTGTGAAGATATCTTGCGATAGGGTATTTCAATACGTTTCTCTTCGGCTTCGGTAGAGGGAACTAAAATTGCCAGCGATAGTATAGGAGAAGCTACTTCAATGTCAACACCCCATCTTCTGGTTATGGTCTCATCAAACATATCGGGCAGTAGCTGACCCACATCTTTATATTGAGCATAGGATACTATGGCTTTGTAATCACTAGAGCCATGGGTCACTTCATTACTTTCGGGTGGTGAAATGCCCAACATATCCAAAGGCACCAAGACTTTGGTGTATTTATCAAACTTGGTTTTATCTTGTATGTAATTGTTGTATTTGGGGAAGGTGATAACCGGTTTTTGTTTAGCCGAATGTTGCAAGAAAGCGCTGGTATCGGGTAATATAACACTTTCCGTAGTAAAGGCATTCGGTTTAAGATACTTGGTCTTGTGATATTCACTTAATTGTTCGGGTTCATAACCAAATAGAGATTCCATGGTTACTATATCCAAACCAAAAGCCATGTTGGGTTGTACTATTTCAAAGGGATTGGTATAGGTGTCATGTTGAGATCTGGCTAAAACAACCATATATTTGTTGAAAGCATCCAATAGATCATCTGGGCCACGTTGTATCAATTCCGAAGCTCTTTTCCATTCCTGGCCATACTTACGATCCAATATAACACTAGCTGCCTCTACCAGATTCTTAATAAAGTATTTATCTTGTGAGTGTGTGAGATTTAAACCATTTTGCATTAATTCATAATTGATAAGCTCTTGCAGCAAACCCTCGGTTACCAGTAAATCAGCTCCATACAAACGATCATGAGAAAATTTCATTTCATCTGAAAGATATTCCATTTCTATTTCATTGGACCATACATTATTGTTTTCATTTAGCAGGAAAGATGATTCCATTTTATAGCGTCTATGATCTTTTATGGGAGGTTTCTTCTGGACCTTTGTACGATCTACTGTAATACAAGCTTTTTGTAGATTTTCCGCTGTCTTGATGGCCACAAAGGAGTTGAGTTCCAATTCCATTTTTTCCAATTGTGACAACTGTTTACGTAGTTCCACAAACGGTTCAGATGTGCAGTTAAACATGTCGGGTATATTCCAACCTCCCGACAAATTGTCACAGGTTCTTTGCCCCTTACCCTTGGCGGGTGTAGGACAATTTTCTACAGTAGTACTGCCTAAAGGAGTACGTGGCCACCATACACCCGCAGCAAAAGATCTTGGACAGGCATCATACACAACTTCACAGCCATTGAGTGTTACCTCTGCATAAGGATTTGAGCAAGAATCACATCTTCTTCCTATAACACCCTCACGACACTCACACTGGCCTGTCAGAGGATTACAGGCGCTGTTAAAGGAGCCAATGGAATAGCAATCACAAGGTATACAGGCGGTCTCATTGGGAGGTTGATAGTGATTCGTTTTACAGTGACATTGGCCGGTAGTCTTATGGCAATCGGGATGATAACCCTGTTTAACATTACATTTACAGGGACCGCAAACTTTCTCACCCCACCAGCCTCCAGGACAGGGTTGTTGCACCGTCTTCTCACAATATTCTCCATGTTGATATGTGGAATTGCATTCACAATGATAGCCGCGAAAATCACTAACATTGGCACGACATACACCAGCGGCACAGGGTTTAACCGTGCAGATGGGCAAACATTCCGCACCCACATAACCGGGAAGACATTCACATTTCGATTCATCCCAAGAAGTGGTGCAAGTAGAATGACTGGGACATGATTGAGGACATTCAGCTTTCGATATGCAACCATCCTCCACATTCTCGCGTATGGTAGGACGCGAAAGAACTGATTGCGCCGCACCTATGCGAACATCTTGTATACAGCCTTCATAGGGCAAAAGATCTCCTACATGACCTATAGAGCTGTCAGCATTACCAATAACTATTTTGCCCACATAAAGGCCTTGTATTTTCTGAGATATGGGCACAGAACCCACACGTTGACCAAAATCCACTGAAAACTGCAATTCAGAACTTTGCCATTTGATTTCTATGCGATGCCATTCACCATCGGACAAATAAGCTCCAGCCAAAAACATGGGTTCATTGTCATAGATATAATACAAGATGCCATTTTTCAGGCAAATAATCGCCGAACTATTCTGACCAATTTGTATTTGTATAATAAAGGCATCTTCTTGGCGTGTCCTCAACGACAAAGAGGTAACCCAAGGCAGTTGTATGGGTCTAAGTAAAGGATTAAAACTTAAGCTGCCATCACCTGCAAAACGCCAGGGAGCGGGTATGGTATCTTGACATTGATTGCCAGCATAGCCTTCAGGACACTCACAGGTGTAGACATTCCAACCTTCACGACACACACCGCCATTAAAGCAGGGCTCTGAAGAACACAAAGGATTCTTTTGAGGACAGCCGGAAATAGTGCCATTGTCCGCTACATAAGAATTCAAATCAATAAAACGTTCATCTATACGTAGATCGGAAATGCAACCCACATAGTCTTGATTTTCTATGGGAAAATGAGCAGGAATTCGGGGTAAACCACCCACTTGCAGAGGACCAGTCAAATCCAGAAAACGATGACAGGTTTCGGTGAGTAAAGAACATTTCTTATCCAATTTCAAAGTTGTCTGATTGGCACAATTCCAACGTTCACCCAAGTTGCCAGCCAATGCTATGGCCGTATCACAGTTATCCAATATTAAGGTGACAGTACGATTCAAATACACCACCTCCACTTCATGCCATTGGCCATCCGATACCTTGGAATGCTGTACTATTGACACCTTTTCTATACGATCTCCCAGGGAAAATGTAAACGTAATATGACCCTGTACTATTTCCAAAGCTATGAAATCATGCAACTCATTATAGCGACCATTGTACAACAGCAGACCATTTTCATGGACGGTGGCAAAACGTAATTTAACATTGAAACGATGACGTTGCTTGAGACTTTCGAAAGTGAGAAAAGAGTTGCGTGAGAATGAACGTGAACGTAGTTCACAAGTCGCTGTATAGGGTGGTGGTTGTGAGCTCAAATAGTTATTCATACAGGACAAACCACCCTCACATATGTCAGACATGCAAGGTTTCAATTTTCTAATATCAGTTTCACAATTAACTCCAGTATGGGAAGCCGGACAAACACAGGTATAGCCACCCTCTCGTCTTATACAAGAGCCACCGTTTTCACACGGATCGGAATAACACAAATCAACTTCGGTGTCACATAGATAATGTTCCTTGCTGCCGGTGAAACCCTCGGGACAGGAACAGGCAAATGTGTTAACAGGATATATAGGCCGGAAAAGAACAGTATCGCTGTGTATAAAATCGGAAGCATTGCCGAATTTCAAAACTGTCAAACATTCTTCAAAGTTCAAACAGGGTTCTCTGACACAAAGATTATCATCGAAAGGTAAAACTTCCACCGTGGCCAATCTAGCTAGAATGGCACGATTTAAGTAAACTCGTTCCTGCAAATATTGGGGTGTATAGAACTCCTCATGTGAGACATCGGGTCTTTTGGCTGAAAAGCTAACATTTAATATGCGTGAAGTAACATCCGTATCATCTTGTATGGAGAAAATGAAAATATTCTCCTTGGGACAGGGTATAATGGCGGCCAAACCATCCAAAAAGAAATTCAGCAAAGGTGAAAGAAAAGCTTCTTCCGTCATTTCATTCAAACGTACCGTTACCGAATTGAATAGCATATCTTCTGTAATTAAGCGCACCGCCAGTTGCATAATAGCTTTAGCTTCATTGATGCCATCCGTCACAGAAACCTCCATGGTGGCAAATTTCGGTACATTAGTATTGAGTTGGGGGCTAAGACTTAAGCCACCGCTAGTCTGATTTAATCTAATCAAGTTGGCATTGTTGCCCGATAAAATCCGATAGGTGAGCTTATCACTAACATCTGCATCGAAGGCGGGTATTCGGCCAATATCACCACTAGGAAAGTGATCTCGGAAATTGTTGAAAATCACTTGGAAATCTCTTAAAACAGGAGCATTATCATTGACATCGGTGACCAAAATTTCAACATGGGCATCGTTTCGCAAAGGAGGACTGGCAGCACGTATCACCAATTCAAAACGTTTACGATTAGATTCATAATCCAGCTCTGTCATTGTCAGCAATTGAGCTCTCTCCGAACCCGGTCTTGTAACCAAAGAAAAAGAATTGGAATCATCACCTCCTATAATGGAATAGTGGACCACAGCATTAACACCTTCATCAGGATCATGAGCATGAATTTCTCCTACAACTGAGCCGACAGGCGAGTTTTCGGGTACATATAATGTTATTTTATCCGAGGGAAAAGTGGGTGGTGAATCGTTAACATCTTCCAAACGTATTTGTACCTCTACCGAGCTAGACATGGAGGGAGAACCTTTATCTACCGCTAAGGCCGTAAGGTGATATATAGCTACACTTTCACGATCCAAACCCTTATTAGTTCTTATGGTACCCGAGGTGGGATCGATAACAAAAGAACCGTCCTCTACATCACGATCACTTAGCAAATACTTAATGCGACCATTTAAACCAATATCAGGATCAGAGGCCGAAACTTGCAGAACTGAGGTGCCCACCAAGGCATCTTCTAGTATAGAGGCCTGATATAAGGGATTTTTAAATTGCGGAGGATTATCATTGACATCGGTAACACTTATTTCCACATCGGTGGTATCACTTAACGAAGGATTACCACCATCTTTGGCGGTAACGGTTAACAGATAGCCACTAGTGGTTTCACGATCCAATAAAGCATTTGTTATAATGGCTCCCGTTTGAGGATTAATGGAAAACGGATCTGGACTGCTTAAGCCATTAATGCTCTCCTCATTTAAGGAATAAGTTATCTGAGCATTAATGCCCACATCACTATCAGTGGCTGAGACTACTAAGACTGTAGTACCTATGGGAGCATCTTCAAAGACCGAAGCACTGTAGGGAGCATTTTCAAAAATGGGAGCAAAATTATTAGCATCTGTTATATTTATGTTAACAGTAGCAGTATCGGCTCTACCACCCGAATCCGTGGCGGTTATGGTTAATAAAAATCTCTTTTCTTGTTTGTAATCCAAAGACTGGGCTATAGTTATGAGGCCACGACCATTTTGCGAGGTTATGGCAAAACGTCCCCTGGTGTTGCCCGAAGTTATTTCATAATGTAAACGTGAATCTTCATCAGGATCGGTGGCGGTGACTGTGCAAACGGGTGTACCAGGTGGTTGATCCTCACCCACATTAGCTTCATAGTATTTGGGATTAAAGACAGGATCATTATCATTAACATCTTGCACTGTAATAACCACCGTAGAACTGGCCGATTTGGGAGGAATACCACCATCTTTAGCTATAACTTGAAAAGCAAAACGACTTTGTTCTTCACGATCTAATTGCTTAATGGTTTGAATCCAACCAGTGCGAGAATCCACAGCTAAAGGGAAATTATCATCTCTTTCTAAAATGCTATATTGAATTTCAGCATTGGCTCCCTCATCCGAATCATAAGCCTGAACACGTATTATATTATAACCCACGGGAACATTTTCCAAAACAGACTCTTGAAACTGAGAGGTATAAAAACGCGGAGCATTGTCATTAGTATCCAGGACATTGACCAGTAATTGTGTGGTATTACTTCTCGAGGGACTACCACCATCTTGGGCTCGTATAACCAAACGATAACTGCGTACACTTTCATAATCCAAAGGCTTGACCAAACTAACATCACCACTCATGGAATCGATGGCAAATTGTGACTGTGTATTACCACCTATAATGGCATAACGTATAGCAGCATTATTGCCCTGATCGGCATCGGTGGCCCTGATGTGAGCCACTACATTATCATCACCCCAACGATCTTCGGGTACTTGGACTGTATAGGTGCGTTCACTAAATTGCGGATAATTATCATTGTCATCCAGGATTTTTACTAACACACTGGCTGTGGCTGTCTTGCGTTCACTTTGAGCCGAAGCCATATCCGAAGCGGTAACCACAATATTATAACTGTCCGAAGTTTCACGATCCAAAGAAGTGCGTGTGGCAATGACACCACTGCGAGCATCTATTCGAAATATGGGTATTTCCTGGTCCTGTAAGGTACCTGTGCCATCTAATAAAGAATGTAGGGAGGGGTTAAAGTAATATTAAGAAAATTAGGAAATCTTAAAGGATAAAACAAATTTAAAGAAACTTACCCGTTACGCTTTCTATGCCATATTCTATTTCGGCATTTTTACCTATATCCTGATCGGTAGCACGCAGTGTTATCACGGTGGAGCCTACCGTTGCTCCCTCACGTATGGAGGTCTCAAATTGTTCGGCCTCAAATGTGGGACTGTGATCATTGCAATCCAAAACATTTACCTGTAATGTGGTGGTACCCGAACGTGGTGGAAAACTATCATCAGTGGCCACCACACGGAAATAATGAACATCCATTAGTTCGCGATCCAAACTGGCTGATGTCGTTACCACACCAGTTCGGGAGTCAACTTTAAACAAAGACTGAGAACGAGAATCCAATAAAGAAACCATGGAATAGACAACAGGTGAATCTTCTGGATCTCGAGCTCTCACAGTGGTGACTGTCGAGCCAGCTGGTTGCTCTTCCAATACCGAAGCCACATACAAGGCTTGCTCAAAGAAAGGTGATTGATTTCTTAATTCTCTTCGTACTCTTTTAGCGATATCGGTATCATTAAATTCCTGATGATGATAGACTATCTTTAAACGATGATCCGAGTCCACAATATCATTACGATCACAACGTATATTAAAGGTTATGCTAACTTTCCACATGGATTCATGTATACAGACATCACGACTGGCCACTAAATCCCGATTTTGATGTTCTATAGCGAAACGTTCATCATTGACATCCAAGAAATTAACTTTGCAATATTGACATATGGAACGTGGTAGGAAAGCATTTAAATTATTAATAAACTGGGACTTCCTTAAGCATATCTGATTCCATTTATCGGTGGTGTGTATGGCATAGGAGGCATAAGTTTCCGAAATCCATTGCTTAGCATCGGTAATGCGACGATGTAAATTAGTTTCCAGGGTAAAGGGATTTATGTCACTAAAACCACGTCTCTTGCGTGACAAAATACGATGACGCATTTCATTGTCATAGGCATCACCAAATATCAAATCACCCTCACGAAAATCATTGCGCGAATGATTATGATTATAAAGATCTAAAGTATTAGAGGTTATTGTGGTAATAGGCTGCAGAGATTTACTATTACTTAAGTCATCTATGTCCTCCAGCAAATCTCTTCTTTTTCTACGTCTCGAATACCCAGTATCCTCTTCCTCATAGTGACGCGCATGAATTTCCTCCTCCACGCGACGATCCTCATTACAGGTATGACCCGATACGAATATACGTATAGGCAGACTATAGTAATCTATGCTGCGCAATCTATTCGAAGTGGAATCCACATAGAAAGTAAATAGATTCGGATAATAGATGCCATCACATTTAAGAGATTTTTTCAATTGTATTTGGCCATCTTTGTGATTGACAGCGACTAGATGATGCACAAAATGAGCCGACTTATGGGCATTGATTTTGTAGTGGCGTTCCGAGCCCAACTTATAAACGGAGGCATTAAAGATAACAGTACCTGGTTCGGTACTCTCGTGTACAATGATGAGATACGCATTTGTGATTTGTACTGTATGGCAGATGGTTAGCAGGAGTATTAAAATGTGTTTCAACAACAATTGTAATGTTGGACTTGAGGTTCTGGTTGCCTTCGAGTGCGAGCAGCAACTACTGCTGTTACTGCATCTACAACAGTTGGTTTTGTTTGTGATTTTCATAAAATTTCCTTTGGTTTTTGATATTGCAACTGTAGAGCAACTGGACGAGGAGAAGGACTTTGATGATTGTGATGACGAGTGAAATGAGGCTGATGATGATGTTTTTGTTGTAGTTGTGGTAATTGCTGTTGATGGCAAACCATGTTTTTGTAGGTGGTGTAGTTGTTGTTGTTGAAAATGCATTTTTTGTTTGTTTGTTGCAAGATTATGTGTTCTTTTGTTGCTGTAACTCTTTATGTGTTTAAATATGTATGTGTGTGAGTATGTTAAAATGTGGTTGTGTGGTTTTTTATGCAAGTGATTATTAAGTATTTTGTATGTGTATTATGTGAATGCATATGTATTTGTGTGTGTATATTGTGCGCATGTATGTATATAGAATAGCAGTAGTTGAAGTAGTAGTTGTAGTAGTAGAGTGCAGAGATTGATGTGGTCCGTATGTGGTCGAAACCGTAATTAACCGCACATCAAAAATGTTTCTTGTAATACAACAACATTTGTTTGTTGTTGTTCTTTTACTGTTTTTTTTTTTCGTTATAAAACAGGTCTATTCGTTTGAATTTTTCATTCCTCTAATTATGTTAACTAACTGTAAATAAAAAGAGATAAATGATAATTAGTTTTAATTTTTTAATTCATTATAATTAACAGATAATATTTTGGAAAAGGTATTTATAAAATTTTTTAAAAATATTGTGACAATAAACAATTTTTTTAAAATAAAATTCTTAACTTATTTAGTAAGAAAAACACTTTACTGGTATATTTTGCTAAATGTTGACAGTTAGTTAAACTTTTAATTTTCTAAATGCATTTAAATTGTTATAAATCCATTAAATTTGTAAAAAATACCTATTTCTTAAAAATTTTCCAACTGAAAATGAAAAAAATGTTTCCATTTCAATGACATGTTAAATGTACCTACATACTCACATGCATACGTACATATGTATGTATGTACATATTTCACATTGCAATACTTTTAAAAGTTCTACTGAATAAACTTTATCTGACCCATGTTACTAATCTACCAAAAAAAATTTGCATATTCAACAGAAAAACATTTGCTTTTGTTTGCAAAATATTAAATAATTCAATTTTAAACAAGAGAATTTTATTAAATAAATATTTGTGTATGAACACAAATATTTAAGTGAAATATGTTTGCAAAGGATAACAGGATGTTCTTGGATAAGTTTTATGCTTTGAATTTTTTCTGTATACATACGTAATTGTTGGTTTTTTTCTATTTCTATACATATACGTATGTAGTATTAATACTAAGAGCAAAACAGTTAAACGTTGCAAAAGTAACTAACTAACTAATTAACTAACTACTAACTAACTAACTAACTAACTAACTAACTAACTAACTAACTAACTAACTAACTAACTAACTAACTAACTACTAACTAACTAACTAACTAACTAACTAACTAACTAACTAACTAACTAACTAACTAACTAACTAACTACTAACTAACTAACTAACTAACTAACTAACTAACTAACTAACTAACTAACTAACTAACTAACTAACTAACTAACTAACTAACTAACTAACTAACTAACTAACTAACTAACTAACTAACTAACTACTAACTAACTAACTAACTAACTAACTAACTAACTAACTACTAACTAACTAACTACTAACTAACTAACTAACTAACTACTAACTAACTAACTAACTAACTAACTAACTAACTAACTAACTAACTAACTAACTAACTAACTAACTAACTAACTAACTAACTAACTAACTAACTAACTAACTAACTAACTAACTAACTAACTAACTAACTAACTAACTAACTAACTAACTAACTAACTAACTAACTAACTAACTAACTAACTAACTAACTAACTAACTAACTAACTAACTAACTAACTACTAACTAACTACTACTAACTACTAACTAACTACTAACTAACTAACTAACTAACTAACTAACTAACTAACTACTAACTAACTAACTAACTAACTAACTAACTAACTAACTAACTAACTAACTAACTAACTAACTAACTAACTAACTAACTAACTAACTAACTAACTAACTAACTAACTAACTACTAACTAACTAACTAACTAACTAACTAACTAACTAACTAACTAACTAACTAACTAACTAACTAACTAACTAACTAACGAACTAACTAACTTAACTAACTAACTAACTAACTACTAACTAACTAACCTAACTAACTAACTAACTAACTAACTAACTAACTAACTAACTAACTAACTAACTAACTAACTCAACTAACTAACTAACTACTAACTAACTAACTACTACTAACTAACTAACTAATAACTAACTACTAACTAACTAACTAAACTAACTAACTAACTAACTACTAACTAACTAACTACTAACTAACTAACTAACTACTAACTAACTAACTAACTAACTAACTAACTAACTAACTAACTAACTAACTAACTAACTAACTAACTAACTACTAACTAACTAACTAACTAACTAACTAACTAACTAACTAACTAACTAACTAACTAACTAACTAACTAACTAACTAACTACTAACTAACTAACTAACTAACTAACTAACTAACTAACTACTAACTAACTAACTAACTACTAACTAACTAACTACTAACTAACTAACTAACTAACTAACTAACTAACTAACTAACTAACTAACTAACTAACTAACTAACTAACTAACTAACTAACTAACTAACTACTAACTACTAACTAACTAACTAACTAACTAACTAACTAACTAACTAACTAACTAACTAACTAACTAACTAACTAACTAACTAACTAACTACTAACTAACTAACTAACTAACTAACTAACTAACTAACTAACTAACTAACTAACTAACTAACTAACTAACTAACTAACTAACTAACTAACTAACTAACTAACTAACTAACTAACTAACTAACTAACTAACTACTAACTAACTAACTACTAACTAACTAACTACTAACTAACTAACTAACTAACTAACTAACTAACTAAGTAACTAACTAACTAACTAACTAACTAACTAACTAACTAACTAACTAACTAACTAACTAACTAACTAACTAACTAACTACTAACTAACTAACTAACTAACTAACTACCTAACTAACTAACTAACTACCTAACTAACTAACTAACTAACTAACTAACTACTAACTAACTAACTAACTAACTAACTACTAACTAACTAACTAACTAACTAACTAACTAACTAACTAACTAACTAACTAACTACTACTAACTAACTAACTAACTACTACTAACTAACTAACTAACTAACTAACTAACTAACTAACTAACTACCTAACTACCTAACTAACTAACTAACTACTAACTAACTACACTAACTAACTAACTAACTAACTAACTAACTAACTAACTAACTAACTAACTAACTAACTACCTAACTACCTAACTACCTAACTATCTAACTAACTAACTAACTAACTAACTAACTAACTAACAAACTAACTAACTAACTGTGAGTAAAGAAGGTCAGCTATTTAGAAGAAGAGCGAGATGCAAGTTTTTTCTCTCTTATCTGATTGTACCCCACACAACTTTAGTGGGGGAGATTTATTGGGTTTGTGCTGATGTTGGTACCTTAAAGTATACAAACTGGCTTAGAATCGTTTTCTAAGTCGATTTAGCCATGTCCGTCTGTCCGTCCGTCTGGCTGGCTGCCTATGTAAACCTTGTGCGCAATATACTGGTCGCAATTTTCAAGATACTTGGATGAAATTTGGGATATAAACCTATTGAAAACAGTTAAAATTGCTCCATTATTTCACAATGAAAACCCCCCGAATTTAGCCATGTCCGTCCGTCTGGCTGGCTGCCTATGTAAACCTTGTGCGCAATATACTGGTCGCAATTTTCAAGATACTTGGATGAAATTTGGGATATAAACCTATTGAAAATAGTTAAAATTGCTCCATTATTTTACAATGAAAACCCCCCGAATAGGGCTTTTGAGCTCATAATTATATTAAATATACTCGTATGACGATAAAAAGCGGCACAACTAAGTTTCATGCAAGCCTTGATGATCATGCCAAACTGCATACAAAGTCCCCTTCAGAAAATGACTTGAATGTCCAAAATTCACCTATAAACACTAATATCGCGATGAAATTAAACAAAACTAAATATTTTATAAAAATATTTTTGTACACAAAATTTCACCGGGATCGGTTCATATTTGCAACTAGCCCCCCTAATTAAGCCTCTTTCAGAAAATTAGTTTTTCATTCATAAATTGCTTAAAAGTATCAGAAACAAGGTAATATTGAAGATAAATGCCTTATTATAAAAAATAAATCACATTTAATATTAATAACTGGTGTAGGGTATTATGTATATGGTCGGTCAAGACCGACTATACTTTCTTACTTGTTTAAAGAATCAGAAAGTGTTATTTACATAAATATTTACTGAAAAGCATTAAAGATCCCATTTTAATAGTTGAATTACAGTGTTATAAGCAAAAATAGCCTAAGTCAGATATAATTTCGAAAAGATTTTGTATGATTGTATCCACTTTAATGTCTTCCAATCTGTTGAAATCGTTTAATTTCTTATTGTCTGAATTGTCTAATTACTTAACATATTTATTTATTATTTTTTAATAGAATATGACTTAGTTGATTTCCGCATATAACGTCAGTTACAGATTCATATATGCAAGTATGTGCGTTGTTTGAATTTCATCTCTATTTAAATGGTTGTCTTTAAGGATCTACTTCAATTTTCAACTGTCTACATTCAAAACCTTAAGTAAAAGTATCTACAACATGATTTGTTAGATTTTCTTTTTATATTCAAATCATTATAATGTTACTTTTAAAATTTTAACAGACTATTGAAAAACTTATACTTTTTTTCAATTTGCTAACAACAAATACAATTGATTAAGTTCATTTCGAGATGAAGTTAATGTTAGAAGTTGAAAGTTGATTGGAAATGTATTAAAAACTTTCAGAGTTAAAACTTTATTTGTTTTTGTAAAAAAAAAGTATTAATTAATTTATGAATTCTAGTTTTTTTCACCGATTTAACAGATTTTGTTAAAATTTCTTAAAAGTATCTGTTTAAAATACACTTCATGATTTTTACTTTAAAAACGCATAAATTAACTTAAAGCCAAAAAATGCTTCATCCAGAAAATTTTAAAAATAAAACAAAATTATATAAATTAAGGTGGTTAAAAGCAAGTTATAGCTTCTTCAAGTTTATTCATATTTTCGCAGCCATGCTAATGCAAACTTAGTTGCTACTACAAAACTTAGATTTAATTTTAATAATTTTTTTTTAGTTTCACTAATTTATGCAAACAGCTGCTAATTTTCAACAAAAACAAAAAGTTTTTTATGCCAACATAAATAACTATTACAAAAAATAATGTAAAATTATTAAGAAAAAAAAAAAAAAATGTTTTGATTTAGCGTAATGAGTTTAATGAACTAAATAGCATAATAGCAGTACTATAAGATCAAAACAAGGACTATAGCTCAAATACACACTGAACTATACTCAGGAATATAGTCTGAATTATATAATCTAGTCTATAGTGTAGTCTATAGTGTAGTCTATAGTGTAGTCTATAGTGTAGTCTATAGAGTAGTCTATAGTGTAGTCTATAGTGTAGTCTATAGTGTAGTCTATAGTGTAGTCTATAGTGTAGTCTATAGTGTAGTCTATAGTCTAGTCTATAGTCTAGTCTATAGTCTAGTCTATAGTCTAGTCTATAGTCTAGTCTATAGTCTAGTCTATAGTCTAGTCTAGTCTATAGTCTAGTCTATAGTCTAGTCTATAGTCTAGTATAGTCTAGTCTATAGTCTAGTCTATAGTCTAGTCTATAGTCTAGTCTATAGTCTAGTCTATAGTCTAGTCTATAGTCTAGTCTATAGTCTAGTCTATAGTCTAGTCTATAGTCTAGTCTATAGTCTAGTCTATAGTCTAGTCTATAGTCTAGTCTATAGTCTAGTCTATAGTCTAGTCTATAGTCTAGTCTATAGTCTAGTCTATAGTCTAGTCTATAGTCTAGTCTATAGTCTAGTCTATAGTCTAGTCTATAGTCTAGTCTATAGTCTATAGTCTAGTCTATAGTCTAGTCTATAGTCTAGTCTATAGTCTAGTCTATAGTCTAGTCTATAGTCTAGTCTATAGTATAGTCTATAGTCTAGTCTATAGTCTAGTCTATAGTCTAGTCCATAGTCTAGTCTATAGTCTAGTCTATAGTCTAGTCTATAGTCTAGTCTATAGTCTAGTCTATAGTTTAGTCTATAGTCTAGTCTATAGTCTAGTCTATTGTCTAGACTATTGTCTAGTCTATTGTCTAGTCTATTGTCTAGTCTATAGTCTAATCTATAGTCTAGTCTATAGTCTAGTCTATAGTCTAGTCTATTGTCTAGTCGATAGTCTAGTCTATAGTCTAGTCTATAGTCTAGTCTATAGTCTAGTCTATAGCCTAGTCTATAGTCTAGTCTATAGTCTAGTCTATAGTCTAGCGGAATATTAGTTAAGTACTTTAAAACATAAAAGTTTTATGCCTGAACTACAGTCAGGGCTTTAGTATGGGCTCTTCTTAACGAATTTTAGTGGACCCTCCTAACATGCAATTGTTGATGGTCATACATATATATTTCTCGTTTAGTTCTATTCAAACACTATGATCTAAAACATCAGTAAAGGTAAACACATGTACGAATTACATGTTTGGCCTGTGCAACGTACGTATGTATGTGCAACATTTCAGTTACATGCTACATGAAGCAGAAAAATTTTAACACAATTTTTAAAACAAACTAGAGAAAAAAAAACGAACTGAACAGATTTTTTGAAACTGAACATGAAATATGAAGCGGAAAAAATGTGTGAAAATTTATTAAAATTCTAACTCTTTTATTTTTGTATTGCAACAAACAAAGAAAAGTGAAAACAAAAACATATTGAAATGCATTTATAAATAGAACAGGTGTTTATGGAAGTAATGTTAAAAATTGAAAATGTTACAGAGCACATATTAACATACAATTACATAGACATATATACACTTTAAATTGATGTCATTTTTTCAGTTTTCAGATAACAACTGAAAATAAAATGAGCTTACAAAATTCCAAAAATTCATTATAATTTTGAAATATTTGGATAAATTAAGGGGAGGTTAAAACTGAACATGGTTTTGGTATAGCTATAATATGTTAGTGTTAATGTTTGTAACACTAAACAGAAATAGGTCATATTCACATTCTGAATTGAAGTAACCTTAAGGCTGGGATTCTCAAACTTTTTCGTAACGAAATTTTTTATTGCTTACAACAAAATTTTGAATCTATGAACTCAGATATTACCTTCACTCTAATATATGTATATGATGAAATTTCTCCCCGGTTGGATAACACTGCTTTAATATAAAGCTAATAAATAATGCCGTTGTGATTTCGCGATATTATTGCTGTTGTTTTCACTATGAACTATTTGTGCTGTTGTTGTCGATGTAAACTGTTTGTTAATTATTAATTATGATGTTGGCAATCGTTATTTCGGTCTATAGGCTAAATTTATGTATGTGTGTGCATGTGTCTAAATGAAATATACCGACAAATGTGCATATTAATCACAGATATTTGAAGGTCTATAAACTAAATCATATTATCGTTAATACGTTGTTGTTGCTGGTACAACAACAATAATTAAAATTTAATATTTTCTTGATAATATTTGTTATTCTAATCGAGTTGAAAAGCTAATTAGTTTAATGTCAATTTTATCCCCTTTTAACCGATAATTTTATCAATTAGTGTCATTCAAAATAATGCTCTATTTATAAACAGTGTGCTTAAGACCGTCTGTCACTCTGTAGGTTCTAGTCTACTCTATACCCACACTAGGGAGGATAATATGAGTTGGAGCTGTGTGTTACACCCAAATATATTTCTTCGCACTACATACATAGTCTCGACTGTATACTACAGACTATCATATACTCTCAACTATAGAGTCAAATATAGTGTATAGTCTACAGTCTCGACAATAGACAGTTCTATATTCTCGACTATAGACTCTACTATAGTCTCAACTCGAGACTATAGACTGTTCTATAGTCGAGACTATAGACTTTTCTATAATCGAGACTATAGACTGTTCTATAGTCGGGACTATAGATTGTTTTATAGTCGAGACTATAGACTGTTCTATAGTTGAGACTATATGCTGTTCTATAGTCGAGAATATAGACTGTTCTATAGTCGAGACTATAGACTGTTCTATAGTCGAGAATATAGACTGTTCTATAGTTGAGACTATATGCTGTTCTATAGTCGAGAATATAGACTGTTCTATAGTCGAGACTATAGACTGTTCCATAGTCCAGACTATAGACTGTTCTATAGTCGAGGCTATAGACTGTTCTATAGTCGAGGCTATAGAATGTTCTATAGTCGAGGCTATAGAATGTTCTATAGTCGAGACTATGGACTGTTCTATAGTCGAGACTATGGACTGTTCTATAGTCGAGACTATGGACTGTATTATAGTCGAGACTATGGACTGTTCTATAGTCGAGACTATAGAATGTCCTATAGTCGATCCTAAAGATTGTTGGATAGTCGAGACTATAGACTACTCTATAGTCGAGACTATGGACTGTTCTATAGTCGAGACTATGGACTGTTCTCAATACTATAGACAGTTCTATAGTCTTGACTATAAAGTAGTCTATAGTCTCGACTATAGAGTAGTCTATAGTCTCGACTATAAACTATAAATTGTCCTATAGTCGAGCCCATAGACAGTTCTATAGTCCAGCCTATAGACAGTTCTATAGTCGAGCCTATAGGCTGTTCTATAATCGAGACTATAGATTGTTCTGTAGTCGAGCCTATAGACTGATCTATAGTCGATACTATAGACTGTTTTATAGTCGAGACTATAGACTGTTATATAGTCGAGACTACAGACTGTTATATAGTCGAGACTACAGACTGCTCTATATTAGAGACTATAGACTGTTCTATAGTCGAGGCTATAGGCTGTTCTATAGTCGAGGCTATAGGCTGTTCTATAGTCGATACTATATATAGTTCTATAGTCTTGACTATGGAGTAGTCTATAGTCTTGACTAAAGACTGTTCTATAATCTCGACTATAGACTGTTTTATAATCTCTACTATAAACTGTTCTATAGTCGAGACTATAGACTGTTCTATAGTCGAGACTATAGACTGTTCTATAGTCGAGTCTATAGACTGTTCTATAGTCGAGACTATAGACTGTTCTATAGTCGAGACTATAGACTGTTCTATAGTCGAGACTATATATATTCACGACTACAGACTGTTCTTTAGTTTCGACTATAGAATATTCTTTAGTCTAGACTATTGACTGTATGTCTAGACTACAGTTTCGCTATAGACTGTTTTATAGGCTCGAGTATAGACTGTTCTATAGTCTCGACTATATACTGGTCTACAGATAGTATTATGTTTCGATTATAGACCATTCTATAGTATTGACTGCAGATATTTAATCTTTGAAAAAATCATCAGGTATAGAGTACTATTTTGCCAACCATTTCCGACTACAATTCCATAGTTATTATTGTTGTTGTCTTAGATTTAAAAACAAGAGGAAAAATTAATTTGGTTGTTGACAGTTTGACATGATTGTGGCAGGAAGCACAAAAAAAATGTTAATTTTTTTCTCTTTTGTTTAACTTAAGAAAAATAAACTTTTGTTTATTTTAAAACAAATCCTTGAAAGTTGATAAAGTTGTTATTCTTCTTGGGAAAATGTATTTTCGGAGACTTGCGTTGTAATATTGTTTGTTTTAGTGTTTTTTTTTGTGGGGTATTCTGAAAACAATAAAATAAAATGCAACTAGAGCATCCACAAATAGTATTTTTACAACTGCAATAGCAAACTTTTAACCTTAAGTTTGTTATTTTGATTGTGTGCGTGTTTTTCTAGCCGGAAATCAAATTTTCAATTATACCCCGTCAACAAAAAAAGAACAAAAAACCAACAAACAAGTGTGTTAGCAAAAAGTTGCCATTTTCTATTAAATTGTGTGGTCTTTTCTATTGTATGAATGGTGTTCTTGATTTTCGAAAACACTAGAAAATTGAATTAGAAAATTCTATGACAATGCAAACAGCTAAAAATTTGACAGACGCCAAATGCAGTTAAAAGTTTTTCTTAACATTTTAATCTGATTTTTCTACAATCTATTGTAGTAAATATTATGTTTAAAACTATTTATATAATACATATCAAAAGTTTCGTTTGCTGGAAATATAATAAATAGGAATTTAATAGAATATTTCAAATCAATACTAAAGTTCATGTTCAAAAATAATAATAATAATTGAATTTGCAAGTTTATTGAAAAACTTTTATAAGTTCATTATTTATAAATAACTTGATTTTAAGTAATTTGTGTTATAATTTTAGGAGCCAGCTATAGAACAGTCTATAGTCGAGACATTAGAACTGTCGATAGTTGAGGCTATAGAACAGACAGTCGACGAAACTCTAAAACAGTCTATGGTCTCAACTATAGATCAATGTATAGTTGAAACTATAGATCAATCTATAGTTGAAACTATAGATTATTAAAAGTCGATACTGAGACTACAGATCAGTCTATATTAGTGACTATAGATCAGTTTATAGTCGAGACTATAGATCATTGTATAGTTGAGTCTTCAGATCAGTCTATAGTCTATACTACAGATCAGTCTACAGACTAAAGTCGGGACTATAGAACAGTCTATAGTTGAGAGTATAGATCAGTCCATAGAAGAGGCTACACATCAGTATCAGAATATAGATCAGACTATAGTCTAGGCATTAGATCAGTCTATAGTCTAGGCATTAGAGCAGTCTATAGCCAAGGTTACAGGCAATATATAAGCTATAGATCAGTCTATAGTCAAGACTATCAGATCAGTCTATAGTCAAGACTATAGATCAGTCTATAGTCGAGACTATAGATCAGTCTATAGTCGAGACCATAGAACTGTATATAGTCAGGACTATAGAACTGTCTATAGTTGAGACTATAGAACTGTATATAGTCGAGACTATAGAACTGTCTATAGTTGAGACTATAGAACTGTCTATAGTTGAGACTATAGAACTGTCTATAGTCGAGACTATGGAACTCTCTATAGTCGAGACTATAGAACTGTCTATAGTCGAGACTATAGAACTGTCTATAGTCGAGACTATAGAACTGTCTATAGTCAAGACTATAGAACTGTCTATAGTCAAGACTATAGAACTGTCTATAGTCAAGACTATAGAACTGTCTATAGTCAAGACTATAGAACTGTGTATAGTTGAGACTGTAGAACTGTGTATAGTTGAGACTGTAGAACTGTCTATAGTTGAGACTATAGAAATGTCTATAGTCGAGAATATAGAACTGTATATAGTCGAGAATATAGAACTGTCTATAGTCGAGACTATAGAAATGTCTATAGTCGAGACTATAGAACTGTTTATAGTTGTGATTATAAAACTGTTTATAGTTGAGATTATAGAACTGTTTATAGTCGAGACTATAGAACTGTCTATAGTCGAGACTATGTAAGTGTCTATAGTCGAGACTATAGAACTGTCTATAGTCGAGACTATAGAAATGTCTATAGTCGAGACTATAGAACTGTTTATAGTTGTGATTATAAAACTGTTTATAGTTGAGATTATAGAACTGTTTATAGTCGAGACTATAGAACTGTCTATAGTCGAGACTATGTAAGTGTCTATAGTCGAGACTATAGAACTGTCTATAGTCGAGACTATAGAACTGTCTATAGTCAAGACTATAGAACTGTCTATAGTCAAGACTATAGAACTGTTTGTTGTCGAGACTATAGAACTGTTTGTAGTCGAGACTATGGAACTGTCTATAGTCGAGACTATAGAACTGTCTATAGTCGAGACTATAAAACTGTCTATAGTCGAGACTATAGAACTGTCTACAGTTGAGACTATAGAACTGTCTATAGTCGAGACTATAGAATTGTCTATAGTCGAGACTATAGAAGTGTCTATAGTCGAGACTATAGAAGTGTCTATAGTCGAGACTATAGAAGTGTCTATAGTCGAGACTATAGAAGTGTCTATAGTCGAGACTATAGAACTGTATATAGTCGAGACTACAGAACTGTATATAGTCGAGACTATAGAACTGTATATAGTTGAGACTATAGAATTGTATATAGTCGAGACTATAGAACTGTCTATAGTCGAGACTATAGAACTGTCTATAGTCGATACTATAGAACTGTCTATAGTCGAGACTATAGAACTGTCTATAGTCGAGACTATAGAACTGTCTATAGTCGAGATTATAGAACTCTCTATAGTCGAGACTATAGAACTCTCTATATGTGAGACTATAGAACTGTGTATAGTCGAGACTATAGAACTGTGTATAGTCGAGACTATAGAACTGTCTATAGTCGAGACTATAGAACTGTCTATAGTCGAGACTATAGAATTCTCTATAGTCGAGGCTATAGAACTGTCTATAGTCGAGACTACAGAACTGTCTATAGTCGAGACTATAGAACTGTCTATAGTCGAGACTATAGAACTGTCTATAGTCGAGACTATAGAACTGTCTATAGTCGAGACTATAGAACTGTCTATAGTCGAGACTATAGAACTGTCTATAGTCGAGACTATAGAACTGTCAATAGTCGAGACTATATAACTGTCAATAGTTGAGACTATATAACTGTCTATAGTTGAGACTATAGAACTGTCTATAGTTGAGACTATAGAACTGTCTATAGTTGAGACTATAGAACTGTCTATAGTTGAGACTATAGAACTGTCTATAGTTGAGACTATAGAACTGTCTATAGCTGAGACTATAGAACTGTCTATAGTTGAGACTATAGAACTGTCTATAGTTGAGACTATAGAACTGTCTATAGTTGAGGCTATAGAACTGTCTATAGTCGAGCGCTTAACTCCTACACGCACTAACCCAATATCCGTGGAAACATCACCAAACCTTAAATCTCAAATTATGTTATGATTTTCTTTTATAATTTGAGTTACAAGATCATTTGGTTCAGTTTTTATTTTAAGCCTTAAGAAATGAAAAAAAATTTTCCAATTATTTAGTTCATAGAGTTTGTTTTCTTAGTCGTAATGATTGCTCGAAGACCACAATGTAATTGAGGATTTGATTTTACTTCATTTTTTTCTAATTAAAAATCACTTGATAAGAAACTTGCTGTCGCTAAAAGGAAATGTTCAATGTTTTCTAAGTTTTAAGCGAACGGTTTTGCATGCTACGATAAAAGATAAATAGATTTTTAACTAATTTACATAAAACTCATTTCATTAAGATATAGTAGACCAAAACAAATTTGTCCACTTAAGCAAATGCTAGAAATTAAGATTTAGAATAGTTTATCTTTAATAAGTCGTCATTTCGACACTTCTTTCATGAAAAGAAGAATAAAAAAGGATTTCATTGAATTATTGAAATCCTATGTCAACCTCAAAAAGTGTAGGTCACTAGAAACTACATTTCGTTTTCATTATTGTCTTAATAAAGAAATGCTCCAATCCCACCAAGCCCCAACCACAGTTTGAAGAAATCGAACATTGTTGCAACAATAATTCTTGAGCAATATAAAAAAAATCTTCTTTAACTATATGTAACTTCTTTAGTTTATTTGCTGATATTGCTGAAATAATCAATGTTAGATAAAAACATACAATAGAAATGAAAAATAAAGTAAAAATGTAATTTATAAAGTCAAGTTAGTAAAACCCAGAAAAAAAGTTGTAAAAATATAGCTTTAAGCTTAATGTAAGGAAAAAAAAACCAACCAAGATAAAGGAAATAGGAAGAACAGAATACAAATGATGATGCAGCTGCTGATGACAATAATAATGAAAGTTGTATGCAACACACACCGATTCCTATAGTTGTGGCGGAAGTGTGGAAAAGAGAAACTTAAAAAATAGCAAAAGAAAAGTATAATTCCTCTATAAGGAGTAATAGCATTGCATATGTGATTTAATTCTTGCAACCAGGATCATCTGGGAGATTATAATAAAAAAAGAAACAAAAAATGTTCCTTTTATACCAACTTTTTCATTTTACATTTTTATTTTTTAGAGAAAATTTTCGATAAATTTTTCCTTTTTATAGAAAATTTTCGATAAATTTTCTTTATTTATAGAAAATTTTCGATAAGTTTATGTTTTTATAGACAATTTTCGATATATTTTCGATAAAATTTCTGTTTTTATAGAAAATTTTCGATAAAATTTCTGTTTTTATAGAAAATTTTCCATGAAATTTATTTTTTTATAGAAAATTTTCCATAAAATTTCTTTTTTTTATATATAATTTTCGATAAATTTTCTTTTTTTTTATAGAAAATTTTCGATAAATTTTCTTTTTTTTTATAGAAAATTTTCGATAAATTTTCTTTTTTTATAGAAAATTTTCGATAAATTTTCTTTTTTTATAGAACATTTTCGATAAATTTTCTTTTTTTATAGAACATTTTCGATAAATTTTCTTTTTTTATAGAACATTTTCGATAAATTTTCTTTTTTTATAGAACATTTTCGATAAATTTTCTTTTTTTATAGAAAATTTTCCATAAATTTTCTTTTTTTATAGAAAATTTTCTATAAATTTTCTTTTTTTATAGAAAATTTTCGATAAATTTTCCTTTTTTATAGAAAATTTTCGATAATTTTTCTTTTTTTATAGAAAATTTTCCATAAATTTTCTTTTTTATAGAAAATTTTCGATAAATTTTCTTTTTTTATAGAAATTTTTTTTTTTAGAAAACTCCATAGTGGAGTATATCGACTCAATACTCTAGTCTATTATAGACTCTTTCGTATACTCTATCGTTGACTCGGCCGTTGGCTCTATTGTGGACTCTATAGACGACTTTATAGTTCAGACTCCTATTGACTCTATAGTCCCGCCCTCGCGGCATGTTTCCTTGATGATAAGTATCTCGTAGTAGAGCGCCAGTGCATGTTGGGGAATTTTCAGGTTGACACTTGGTAGTAGCCTATTATTCCGTAGATCGTTCTTTATAGTCTGAGAATGGAACTGATGTAATTGATTAACGATCGGGAAAGACTCCTCAGCCCGACAGGAGACTAGTACTAATTTAGTAAATCTTTTACTTCAGGGAAGTACTCGGTGCTTTTGCCATCTTAACAGGATTCATATTGTTTCATGCTACGCGACATATGGTTGAGGTCCGTTCCCTCAACTCGTCGGGGCACTTATTGGGTTCGAATTAACTTTGGAAATTTCTACATCCTTTGTCACATTATCTGACATACAGAGGGATACGGATTTATTGGCTGGGTATTTCGGACTACCAAATACATCTCTAGAAAAATTGCCACCTGAGTTCTTCTTCAGAGGCGCGTGGTAGACCGACTCTAATATATATTCTCTATTGTCGAATGTAAAGTCTATCGATTCTATTGTCGACTCTATTGTCAGCTCTATAGTCTACTTTATTATCGATTATAATCTGAATTCTATAGTCGATTCTACTGTGGGTTCTATTGTCGACTCTATAATCGCCTTCAATGTTGTCTATATAGTCGACTCTGTATACGACTTTATAGTCGAATCTTAAAATTTTTAATAAAATTTAAATTAAAAACAACAACAACAAAGTATCAAATTAAGATAAAACTTTTCCAACAAAACTACATTTTTAATCAATTTCGAAACAAAATCTACCAGAAGTAAGATTTACTTTTTCTACGCAATTACAAAAAAAAAAGCAGCACAGTTATCAAAGACGAAAATTATGATAAAATGAAAATAGTTATTTTTCGTAAGTAATGAATAAAAGGAAACAGAAGTAAAAGAAAATATTACAGGATTTGAAAAAGAAAGACAACGGAAATACTATTTATGAAGTAGTAAGTATGTATTATATATGACAAAAGGATTAAAGTTACTTACTAAACTCTTCATGTATGAAAACAATCCGTAAAATGTTAGAAACAGGAAAAAGTTAGTGGATAACAACTTAAAAACTGTATTAACTCTAGATACCAACCATTCATCCATCAGTTATCATCTATTATTAGAGTAGTTATGACAACAATACATTTACTTTCGTTTGAGTTGTTGTAGTTCTAAGAGGGATTGTAGTTTTACTAAAAGTACATATTCTTAGTATCATTTAATGTAAAATTGTCTTTAAACTACGTACGTATGTATGTATGTGTTTTTTGATAAAGAAGGAATGACTTTGTATATATGTGGAAGATAATAAAAGAATCTTATTGTTTTGAGGATTTATACCTGAAAAACTATAGTAAGTGCATTACTACCATTGTGTCTCTTCTTTAACAATAGTTTAAAGTTTATTTCTAAATTGTAGTATACTTAATACGTTAGATTGTGTAAGAAATATATTGCATAATTTAAGGCGTTAAAAAAATTTGATAAAATAATATTTTTACTAAAATTTTGTTATATTCTTAAATTACTTACCTCTTGTCTTAAAGTTTTATTGATGCTAATAAAATTCATATTATTGCTGTCATTGCAAAACATCATTGTGGTCCAAAAACTAAAGAAAAAGAAATGAAATGTTATAAAATGAATTATTTTTTGTTTCACAAAAATATCTATAAACTTAAATGTAAATCTCTAGACAAGTAGACCAAGGCAAAAGAGTTAAACATTAATCCACTATAAGCTTCTAAATTCTCAAACACTTTTCTAACTCACACTTAGATTTTCTTTAAATATGTATATTGTTTTTTTAGTTATTTTTATAACTAGAATACTACAATGGGTTAAGTGAAACAAAAATCAATATACAAAATATTTTAACCTCAATTTAAAACTTTGTATTTTCTATAATATATATTTTAAAGTATAAAAAGTATATATAAAAAGTTTTCGTTTAAGTGTCAGTTTAAATAACATTTATTGCAACACTTTGGAAATCAAAGAAATACCTCAAACCAAAAAAAGAAAAAGGTTGGTAAAAAAGTAAAGAAGAAACTAGAGCAAAAGAAATTTAAAAAAAAATATAAAATTTATTCCAAATTGGCTATAAAAAGAAAATTCTCTATAAAAATATAAATTTTAAGACGACTACTCGACTACAGACTGTTCTATAGACTCGAGTTCTATAGTCTCGACTATAGACTGTTCTATTGTCTCGCCTATAGACTGTTTTATAGTCTCGATTGTTCTATAGTATCGACTAGAGACAGTTCCATAGTCTCGACTATAGTCTATTCTATAGTCTCGCCTATAGACTATTCTATATAGACTGTTCTATAGTCCCAACTAT
>NW_023996399.1:12500-44641 GCF_015586225.1 Lucilia sericata | reverse complement strand
AAGACAAAAACCCACAAGAAAAATATAAATGTTAAAGATACTGAAAACTTTATACCCTATCAATCGGCTGATAAACATACCGAAGATGGTTTAGCTATAAATTCCTTTGAACGACAAGCTATGAAGGCCGAATTTTCAGTAATTGATCGTGAAACTAATGAAGTGCGTCATAAGCCCGGTTTACAAAAATGGGATCGTATAAAGAAGAAAATGGTTTCCGTACAAGATCCTAGAGCAGGAAAAATACGTACAGAATCAGGAGCCTGGATACCGGCATCATTTAAGACAGGACGTTACAGCACTTGGAAGGAGAAAACTAAAATCGAAGAACAAGTGGCCAAAGAAGCTGGTAGTGATGATGATAGCTTTAAACCTTTGTCTCATGAGAAACGTTATCCCGTTAGTCGACATGCTAGACACAATGCTAAAATGGAGGAAAAGAAACGTGCCGGCACGGGCTTGGGCAAAGAATTGCGTACCCCCTAACAGATTGTTAAGTCCACGTATGCGTTTGGAATTCATTAAGAGACGTAATGCTGAGAATACAGAACGTAAGGCAGAAAATCGTAAACGTAGTATGCGTAAAAATCAACGACCACGCATGATGGCACAAGGGCTAAGGGTAAAAGAAATAGTTTTGTTTCTTTTGGGTTTTTTTTTTTTTTAAGTTTTTGTTTCTTCCTAACTTTTTAAGTGGAAGCTTTTAACTAAATAAAAAGTAAAATATATATCAAACAAAAACTATATTTTTTCTATTATTTGCGTTTGTAAATTTTAAGTATAAAATAATTGGTGGTTTACAGACAGACGGATCACAGTCTTAGCTTTTTTATAGATTAGCAAAAAATATATAAAACAACATCAATAGAATATTAAATATTGCCGGCTGTTTTTAAGTATAAAAATGTTGTAATATTGTCTAGATTTTATCATTATTAACAATCAACATGATTATGAAAAATGGTCTGTAAACTGGAATGAGCTTTATATTTGGTTTCATTGTTTTTTGTATGGAAACACCATTTACAAAGGGAAATAGTAGGAAGATTTACTCTCCAATTTGAATAGAAAGAAAACTCATGTACGTATTCATGGTTTCTCTTTGTACATAAGTTTTGAACTACCTTAAATGTACTTAACATTTCTTAATTTAAATCCTTAAAAAATTGTCCACATAAAGCCCTTGGTTTATAATGATTTAACCAAACTATGGACTAGAATAGGACTTCTGAATGAAGGATCCTAATGTCCCTCAACCTTTCGAAAGACTTTGACACAGTCAGCCATACCACGCTCTTCAAGGGTCCCCACAATGCCCTACAAAACGAAGAAATGCTACCCTACAAAATTAAGCCTTGAAAATGGCGTAGAGTTAAACAAGGACTTAAACAGGGCAGTGTCCTATCCCCCAAAAGTTTAACTTCTACCTCCGATATCTAATGGTCTCTTATTGGATCAGTAAACTATTAATGGCGACGGGCATTGACATTAACTACCTATGTGAATTCCTCTAGCGCGTAAGCTGCAGTGATAACTAACGATGTCATCGGTTAGTATTCTTCTTCACATGGGCAAGAAGGAACAAAGTCCTCAAAACGCTAGCCAGCAGCATTTGAGATATGGATAAATAAACCTTATTTACTATCTATTACATGATTGGCAGGTCAGTGGTTGATTATGTTGCTCCAGTGTGATCTGCTACGCTTAGTGGAGAAATATTTAAAATAGCCAAATGTTGTCCTTAGGACTGCTAAAGGCTGCATGCGAATAATCTCTCAACACCGTATACATGAGGAAACGGAAGTTCTTCCAGTCAAAGAACTCAAAATTATGCTGGAAAAAAAGTTTCTTCTGGGATGTCACCAGAGAAGTCATGCAAACATTAACATCACACAGTTGGATGCGTATACGAGGACAACATATGTACGTAGTTATGGCCTCCGGTAGGTGTTACATCCGGTATGTGTGGCCTCCGGTAGGTTAGTAGTTAGTTTTCTAGTCTGGTAGACCGGAGGTGGTCGGTTCGATTCTCACCTAAGGCATTGTTAAGGAGCGCACAACATGTATGTATATACATCCTCCTTTCAAACTAACTATGTGCAGCATCGGTTAGATCGCAACTCGTATATTCTCGGTCGCAGGATATAGTATGAATGTCGTACTTGGAGGTTGCATAACACCAATAACAGAAACTGAAGAAAACCCACATACACCTTTAATGTCCAGCATATGGTTAGGGTCTTCATGATACCCAATACCAAAACTACTTCTCTTTGTCTAATGTATTTATGGACGAAATCGGAAAAACAAGCACAATTTTTTGGAATGGAATTTAATGCAATGTATAGTAGATGAGAAACCGAAGGATTTTATAAAAAGTAGACTTTCCTAATTCCTCTGCATTTCATTCACTTGTAGGTCATATACAAGAAACCCTAGGACAAACAAAGACAGATACGTTCAAAAATGTACATCCCCGATTACATCGGCACTACTTGGATGTGGTATTTACCAACCAATTTTAACTTTCGTTAAGAGACTTCTGACTCCTAGAGCAATTTCCTCAGCAATCTCCCCTGGGGCATGTACTTTGGTTTTATTGAAATCCCGGGGTTTAAAGGTACTACCACTCCCTATAGTCTGTCAAGACTATCTGACCAGAGAACATAATCTAACTGGTATAGAGCTGATAGTGTAAAAAAACCTATGAGTTATCCTGGATTCCAAACGATCATATATCTTGCAGAAGATCAATAGAGAAAACCTCGGATTTTAATCATAAAAATACCAATTTTATCTTTTATATAGTCCATACTGCTGGCGGAGAGCCATGCAGAAAGCTAGCCACCGAAAACAATTTGAAAGAATCCTTCATACTTAAGCAGTAGTGATTATAGGTGCTTTACTTGTCTATTGACTATTTCATCCATAATCATCTTTTGATAGATACTTCTCTCTGTCGATCCTTTGCGATCCAGGTGAGGTGAAACAAATCCTCTGTGATTTACACTGATGATTCTAAAAAGAAGAAGATGATGTGGATTGGGGGCTTCTACATTGCTTAGAAGTGAACGAAGTTCCTTTCAAACTTCCTGATCAGTGTTGTATTCTGCAAGCTAAATTGTCAGCTATTTCAGGGGCTACACATTGGCTTAGGTTTTATTGGATATAAGGAGTTTATATTCGGATCCTTGAATACTGGGAATCTCTACATATAATGGCGAAACTCCCTGCAGTAGGATTGTATTGGATTCCGGGTCATTAACAGATACCTGATAATACTATTGCGGGTTCTTTGGTAAAAACTGTTGCCTCGCTTAGAAGAGAGAGGAGAAGACACTGTCAGCTTTGTCGGCATGACGCTTTCCAGTTGCAAAACGCTTGATTTGAGACTCCACAGTCACGGAGAAATCAGATGGTTAAACTAGGCCATCTGTACAATGGAGAAGATCATGTGACCGTGATAGAAACCATTACGTTTACTAGAATAAATTTTGCGCGATCTCATTTACAGAACAAAATTGAAGTGGCTACTGGCATTTTGGGCTTTATGAGAGAAGACTTCTGCGGTCTCATCTACAGAACAAAATTGAAGTGGCTACTGGCATTTTGGGCTTTATGAGAGAAGACTTCTGCGGTCTCATCTACAGAACAAAATTGAAGTGGCTACTTGCATTTTGGGCTTTATGAGAGAAGACTTCCTAGAGACCTCTTCTGCGGAAGCTGAATTTTACGCGATCTCATCTACAGAGCAAAATTGAAGTGGCTATTGGCATTTTGGGCTTTATGAGAGAAGACTTCCTAGAGACATCTTCTGCGAAAGCTGTCAGATATGTAGCCACTTTCTACACTACTAAACAGACTAATCCGAGGTGGACATCCGAAGGATAAGTCCTTTTATTTGTCAGACAAATTTAACTTTCAACAAGTTCAAAATTTTCTATACCAATTTCACAGTTTCAAATTGCTTTTGTAAACAGTGTTTTCGAAAATAAAATTTTATATTTGTTTATAAAATTAAAAAATGTTATTTTTATTAATTACACTATCAAGTACCATGCCGTTGTTTAAAAAAAATTCTACTATATAAACAATCAAAAGGCACTTCAAAAGTATTCATTCTGTTACAAAATCTCAGTATTGTGTTTTCCCCTTCCTCCCTATACGTCTTTTCTGTTTGTGTTTTCCAACGTTTATGAAATATTTGCTATTTTTACGCATAATCAATGAAATATTTGAAATTCCAACACGTTTAGTTCGCAAGCATGCTTGCTCTTCAATTTAATCGTATTGAATTTTTATTTATTTAATTTTTTTTGATTTTATTTTTGCATCGTACAGACGTAGTACTTTTTTCAATTATTTAAACGTTTGTTTATATTGGTGTGTTAAGAATTGTTAATTGTTTTTATATTATAGTTATAGATTAATTTTTTGAATTGTATGCATTCATATTGTGCTGTAGATTGCATGCTATGGGGTTAATTAATGCAAAATTGCTAAGAATTGAAAATTTATTTGGAAAAATTGCGTTGTTTTCCAGAATATAAGGAGAACATTATCAAAGAATTGTTCTCCGACTCTTAAAGGTTTGGATTCATTAAGACCTATGCTCAGGATTTTCGTTTTTCGTATTAGTGTTCATGAGTGATGTTATATCTGAAATAATATCACTCTCAAGAAAATTGGATCTAATTTCCAGACTTTCACTGTCCACTCCACATGCTCTATATTCCTCTGAATCCGTTCGTCCAATTTTGTGTATTGGACACGTAATCCTGTTTGTCCACTCAAAATACGTACGATCTCGTTAGAGACACCCCATAAGACCTTTGTGGTTCTACCAACCGTTTCATCATTCTCTCGCCTTAATTCGGCCTTTATTGCGTCGAATGGTTTTGCGTTCTCTAAGTTAACTACCTCGAGTTCCCTACCCTTTAAATCAAGTAAATTTTGCTCTTTCGTTGTGAGTAGGTAGATAGGCTTACGTTTCTTGTTTTCAATATAGGGCCACAGGCTTGTTTTGTACCCCGGTTTATAGCCATCCGTGTAGCAATGGATTCCTACCAGGGTATTTGCTTTAATATTACGGTTGATCATGATATAATGATCTTTGATCAGTGTTCCGATATATTCTGCGTTTGTTATGAGACCGTGTACATCCGATGTTTGTGTATAGCCTTACAATGTGTCCAGTTTGGAGCCATCCGAGAGTAGGTAGAAACGGATTCCAACGTCTATTTGCTCTAACGTTCCGCATGACCATGACCTTATATCTGGGTACGTTCGAATTATGGATATAGTCTTCCAATGTGTCCAGTATACATTAATGTCGTGTCTTATAACCGCCTTTGGTTAGTTCGCCTAAAGATAAGAACCGTTTTGCTATATATAGGTCAATGGGTGGAATATCTGGTACTATTTATACACAAGCAGCATGTACGCTGAACTCCCTGTAGTAGTTTTTTATTAAACTTTTTGTCCAAAGAAGTCCGTCCACAAGATTATTGAAGCATAAGTTGGAATTGGTCTAATCACGCTTTTATAAAGCCAGTTTGTCATAGTAGAACTAAGGCCCACCACCTATGTTCCATGTTATATCCTATCATCTATATGCAATCTCCATTTTACTTTCTGGTCAAGTATTACACCTCTGTCGGTCACCTGTATCTTCTTGCGCGCAGAATCGCAAGAACTCCGTTTTGTCAGGACAACTCTACTCGTCAGATACAGTATAGTGTTAGATCCAGCCTATACCCGTGAGAAACCTAAGGAGGTTATTAAATTTAGACCTACATAACTTGCCAAGGTTAGATACGAAATAACTGCCTTTTCCATGTCTTTGCAACTGCGACAGTATTCATTGAAGTCGGCTTGGGCTTCTCCTTGCATGTCCGCTTAGCACCCAATGCACAGATACAGTCTTCCGCATAGAAAATCACATCACAGACTTTCATCGTTCAAACATCCGAGTAAATACGTTGGACACAATCATGTACACTAATCGATCAAATTACCATGAACTTCACATTCGATATTGGCATACGTTGGACACAATCATGTAAACTAATCGGTCAAATTGCCATGAATTTCACATTCGATATTGGCATACGGTTCTTCCGAATTTGTTGATATATGCCAGTGATGCAAAAGAAAAAATCTAAAGTGGTTCAAACACACCTCCGTTTTTGTTAGACGGTTAAGACGACCCAAAATTGCAGCAAGCCCACACAACGTCAACAATTATACAATTTTCGTTCTTGAACTGTGAAAGAATTGAGAATTGATATGTCACATTAGAAGTTAAAGAAAAGAGGCTCCGACCTGAGAAATTCTTTATTCACTTAGGAAGTGAGATCTGTGCTGATTTAAGACAAGTGAGATCTTGTGAAATACATGCTGGTGATGAGGTGCTGTTGGGAAACAGGACAGCTGGGGTAGCAAAAGATAATGAAGAGTCTTAGCAATAGTTGACAGAAGATTTATCGGGAAAATATTTATAATTCTAAAATAAATACACATTATTTGTGATCACTTCCGCTTCTTAATAGAAATGAATATTTGATGCAAAAAAAAAAATCCAACAATAATGGGATCACACTTAATAAGGCAACAGTTGTATTTAACATTTCATATTATGATTAATAATTTGAATTTATTAGATCATTTGTAGAATGCATATAAGTAGAATAGTGTATGCGTCTGTTTTAAAACACCTCCATTAAATCTTTATAAATTTATTATTAATATTTTCTGATGGATATGTCTGCTATTCAATTGGAATATTTAATATGTTTTTCATTAACATTAATTTTAAATATAGTATGCGCATACAATTTCTAGCCATTTTTTATTACTGTTATACTTTTTATAGCAGACAATATCAATTCCATTTATGAAATACACATAAAAATTATTCATATGTTACTGACCATTTAAATGGGATCATCGTAAATAGTGCAGTGAATTAATTAAAAGAGTATAATTGTAATATACATATTTTGCATTCTTAATGTGTATTATAATCTGTTAGCTACATAAATTTATGTTTAATTTAAATTGAAATTTATTTTGCAGAGTTTTGTTTTTTTTTTTTCAAATTAAACTTTGATTTTCGAATATCGCGGATGTATTTTATGATAGGTTAGAACCTGTTGTCTTCCCTGTAGGTAAGAGTTAGATCTTTAAGGAATTATAACCCCAAAGAACCAGTCTTCGAACTAGTTCTGTGTCAGTTTCAATACGTCTAGAACAATGAATGAAATATATTTCACAATTTGAACTTTGTCATACTCTCTCCAGACTATGCAGACACAGATGGTATACTATTGAGTCAATGAACTTAAGAGATATTATGACCAAAGGAGGTCCTTCCTCCGTAGCACCAGTTTCCTTCTATTTTTCTCTTTAATCCTATTCCACTTGTAAGGTTGAGGCAGTTGGTAGCAGTGCCGAGAACCAGAATGGCTAATTAGTGATAAAGGAAGATTAGTTGCTAACAGCTCTCCTCCGGTGAAATGACCCGAGTCGATTGTAGCTTCTAGTCCTGTCCATGTAGGTCTTCATTGCACGGATCGTCCAATCACTTACGTGCCTAGTCGAGGGACAAAATTATGGAAACTAACAAACAAACAAAGATCTATCAATTGACGTTAGTCAATCTGTCAGGAAGTGTGATATACAAAAATCCCTTAAACGGATTCGAGGCAGGCGATCAATTGAGAAGAAGAAGTATAAGAAGGAAGATTCAGAAAGACATCTCCAGAGATATACCAAAGCTCTATTCCTTATAGCAAAAAACAGCGTTGAACGACAAATACCAAAGTGACATCGCTCCTCAAGACAAGATTGGAAAGAATGTTGGTAATGGAATTCCTCATAAGAGTGAACAATTTGTGTTAGACAGGTATCCAAATGAACTCGCTCCTTAATTGGATCTAATGTGGACGATCAAATAAGAAAATGAGTAAAAGAAGGAAGAAGCAAATATTCATTCCAGACAAGATTGACAATAATGATGCCAACGGAATTTCCCATATGCCTAAACAATCTGTGTTAGACGAGTACCCGAGTGTCCTTAAGTTTAAGGAGTAACATTCAGAAATACATTATCATAGCTATATATACCAAAGCACTATTCATTCTAGAGAAGATTGCAATGAATGCTGCTAACAGAAAGCAATGAAATCTCCTCAATCGGATGTCAAGACTGGTGAACAATTGAGTAAAAGAAGAGTAAGGAAGACGATTCAGAAAGACATCCTCAGAGCTAGATACCCCAAAGCGATATCCATTCAAGACAAGATTGCAAAGAATGCTGCAGAACAGAACTCCCCAAAAAACACGAACAAACTGTGGTTAACGAGTACCTACATGTTCTCTCCCTTCAATAGAATGTCATGCTTGTCGATCAATTGAGAAAATGGAGTGTAAAGAGAAAAATTCATAAGGACATCCTCAGAACTAGATATGTATAACAAAGCGCTATTCATTCTAGACAAGATTTCCAAGAAAGCTGAAAATGGAATTTCTCATTAGAATGAACAATTTGTGTTGGACGAGTAGTCGTGATCTCCCTCTACAATCGGATGCCAAGGTTGACAATCAATTGAGCAAATTGAGCATAAGGAGGCGATTCAGAAATACATCCTCATAGCTAGATATTCCGAAGCACTATTTATTCTAGCCAAGATTGAGAAATTTCCCATAAGCGCAACCAGTCTGTGTTAGACGAGTGTCAAAAAGTGCCTTCGATTCCAAATTATCTGAGATTATTATGGAACACTTGCTCTCTCATAGGGAAGGAATAATAAAGTAATCGTCACTAGTCTTTGGCTCAATTAGATCAGCCACCAAACTGGTCCTCTATAATCTACACAGGGGTGAATTATAATTTAAAATCATTAGTTTCAAGTCAATCACCAAAACTACTGGGTACTACTACAACTTAAATGGTAAAATTGAATACATGAACCTATAGATAGTTGATGGTGGGTGCATGGTAAATGTGATAAATTCCAAGAATTTTACAATGATTAAGTCAACACAAAAACGAGAAAAAAACTGTAATTTACATTCATGTACATTTCAACGTTCATGCCTAGTCTTAGTTTGTTGTTTATGTTTTTCTTTAAACGAAATTAAACTCTCTTTTCAATTTGAATTCTTATTTCTTCTCATTTTTGCTACATTCAATAAATACAATTGTATACAATTATGTTTAAATGCTGCTGTAATTCTTTCATAGATGCAACAGCATGGAGCTACCAGCTACTGTATGTGGGTGTCATACATTCTTTGTTGGCATTTATCAAATGTAATTTACAAAAGAAGAAAAGAAAAGTATTTTTATTTCATTTTAGTTTTTTTTTTCTTTTTTTTTAACAACCATACATTAACTGATAAATAAACAATTTATAAACAATCTTTCTTCAGTGTTATGTATGTCTACTAGAAATGACTGTGTCGTTTCAATTGTTATGCTAAATTGATAAAATTGAAATTATTTAAAGAACTCACACACACACAGTCTCTGAATGAACACTTGCATAGAAATTATTTACATCTAAAATTAATATAAATTACAAAGTAGATTTTTAATTTTTTTATTTTTCCTTTTAAATACTTGTTGTGTGTTCCATGTGTAATGGGTATTTTTAAGTTTCAGATGAAATTCGAAATCAAATATTTGAGTTAATCTTGTTTAGTTCAGGGAAATTTTGCTAAGTTGTAATTTTTTTATTGAATTTGAGAAAGAAGTTAAGCATTAACTGTAACGCTCTGAGAACGTTTCCATTTGCAGTTTCCACGAGGATTGTCATCTCAACGATAACTGTATAATCATGAACTAGAACTGAACTAGAACTGAACTAGAACTGAACTAGAACTGAACTAGAACTGAACTAGAACTTAACTAGAACTGAACTAGAACTGAACTAGAACTGAACTAGAACTGAACTAGAACTGAACTAGAACTGAACTAGAACTGAACTAGAACGACTAGAACTGAACTAGAACTGAACTAGAACTGAACTAGAACTGAACTAGAACTGAACTAGAACTGAACTAGAACTGAACTAGAAACTGAACTAGAACGAACTAACTGAACTAGAACTGAACTAGAACTGAACTAGAACTGAACTGGAACTGAACTAGAACTGAACTGAACTAGAACTAGAACTAGAACTGAACTAGAACTGAACTAGAACTGAACTAGAACTGAACTAGACTGAACTAGAACTGAACTAGAACTGAACTAGAACTGAACTAGAACTGAACTAGAACTGAACTAGAACTGAACTAGAACTGAACTAGAACTGAACTAGAACTGAACTAGAACTGACTAGAACTGAACTAGAACTGAACTAGAACTGAACTAGAACTGAACTAGAACTGACTAGAACTGAACTAGAACTGAACTAGAACTGAACTAGAACTGAACTAGAACTGAACTAGAACTGAACTAGAACTGAACTAGAACTGAACTAGAACTGAACTAGAACTGAACTAGAACTGAACTAGAACTGAACTAGAACTGAACTAGAACTGAACTAGAACTGAACTAGAACGAACTAGAACTAACTAGAACTAAATCAAAAAGTACTCCTCTTCATTTAAAAGCCAGTAAATTCATTTTAGCTTAACATCGTATTTAAAATTCATTATAACACAATTTTTTTCCTTTCCTTCTCATCCACAATTTCAAGTTTTAAATTTTCTGCCAAATTTCTCCAAAATGATTCTGTTTTCCAATTTTAATTCCAAAAACTAAAACAACAAAAATGTACATCAACAACAAACAAAATTTCCCCCATTTGCTTGATTATTTCTGCCAAAAAATCTGTTGTTCTAAAAATAAATTTCTCCAAATGCACATGTTTAACATGCTCCAGCGACAAATTCCAACATAAACGCCCTCTTAAAATATTAAAAACAGACAGACACATAAAAGAACGAGAAAAAAAAATGCACTTTACGGGTTTTATTAGAGTAGTGCCCTCATAAAAGTGCAATTTTCAAAATACATAAAAACTCCAAAAAAGTACAGAATTTTTGTAACGCATGTTTATGAATTAAAGTGCAATATCACCTCCTACATGAATGTGATGCATGTTTGCTCTACATATTTTTCATCGTTCCTTATTTTTTTTGTCGTCATCATTTAAATTGCGAGTAAAGTTGTGTGATTTGTTTGATGGAATGGTGCTTGTGTCTGTGTGTCAGTCAGTCGTTGTGCCCAAAAAAAAAATTAAAATCATGATTTTCCAGAACTAAATAGATCAAAAGCATTTTTACCGCTTTGTTTAATACCAAATGGAGTTTTACTCCTTCGTTTCGTTTTGTTAATATTTTTGATGGTTGTTCTTAATTCTGATTGCTGCACTCACAATGAATTCCTCAAATATTAAAATTTTTCTTGTATTATTTTTTTAGAATTTACCAAAAATATATGTGTATACTTATGTATACCTTTTGGGAGTAAGTTGTTGGAAAATGTTGCACATGTTTGTGATAAACATTTTTTGGGGAGAAAATAAAAGTTTGTTGTGACACTTTTAATGCCATATTTTAAGATAGAATTTGTAGCATTAGGGAAGAAGAAATTTATGTTTGTTTGGAAAGAATATCCTACACTCTTCATTCTTTGACAGATTCTGAAACGATCTCTGAACAATGAATATTCCTAGTAAAGGGATATACAAATTCCGAGATATAAAGCTATATCTTCGGATAACCTCCGAAAAAGTACAACCCTTCATACAGGACCACTGGCCTCATTGCAGTTGACAGAACAGCTGTCAAAAGTCCTGTCGTCATTACAGCTAAACCACTTCAGCAACCCATACCGAACAGTTCATGTAAGAAACTTAGTTCAAAGAGAAAGGATTCCACATAGGGTATGGATATGGGACACGTAATATACCAATCGACAAAAACCTAAGGTAAAGAACGATGTATTCAAAAACTTGAACGTTATTTGCAGAACTCATGGCTAAAGCGGTTATTTAATACTATCCTGGTCTCAAAAATTCTCTTAGCAAACCTGTCAATGCGAACAAAAGCCTTCTTATGAAGCCTAAAGACGGAACGGAACTTGCATCAAACACTAAAGAGTTTGACGACTTTGCGGAAGAAGCGATACACTGGGTCTCTAGTAGAAACGACCTGGTAACAATCTCGGTATGGAGTCGTATTAATAGAGTTGCTTTAAAAGTACGTAAGACTCAATGTTGCTTATTAATTAGGTGTAATTAGGGAATCGGAAGTTCTTGATATTCTAGCCATGAACATACAGTGCGATGTCCGCTGAACTAAATACATTTTTTAAGTGTCGAAAGAAGCTTTCAAGTGATTCAGATTTCTGAAACAGTGTACGATCTCTTTGCTATCTCTTATATCCGACCAAAAATGAAATAGAATTCTCATATATGGATCGTAGTTTCGAAGTGTATTTTGGATCTACACGACTGCGAACAGGAGAGGGCGAAAGTATATTTTGGTAACAGTAATATTGGGTCTATTTAACTGTTTTATCGATATTTCAATGGAATGTGTTCCTCTGAAATTAGGGAACTCGTTTCCTATACAAATAGAGATATTTGTATGTAACATGCAGATTTCATTATGAACACAGTCATTTTTTGTTGATTTGTCATTGGATTGACTCATCATATTCATTCATCAGCCATACTATATGTATGTAGAAGTAGACTTCCTGCAGAAGTATTCCTCATCACTTTCGAAATAATCATTTTTAAATAAAAAATCTACAAATATTACTACCTCTTTCATTCTTCTCAAAACCTATTTTTCTTCTTCCAACACACTGTATGAATAGGGGTCATCCTTTCAGTGTTAGTCCAAGAAAAAAAGCAATGAGTTGCCAATGAAACAATGCTAAACTTGAAGTAATTGACGAAAAGCCCCAACTAGTTTCATCGAAAAACAAAATAAAGATCTCACCTTTGAGTACTGGACATTTCACTCTTATTCAGCGTCCAAGCTCAAAGTTAAAGAATTCCACATAGTTTATGGATACGAAATGGTGACCAACTAGTCGGCCAAACCCCGTGATAAAGTATGACGTATCCAAAAAAAGTGTCTAAGATAGATAAGAAAGATACATCATATCCCTCCTCGGAGTATTAGGATGGATACGAAATGGTGACCAACTAGTCGGCAAAACTCGGTGATAAAGTATGACGTATCCAAAAAAAGTGTCTAAGATAGATAAGGAAGATACATCATATCCCTCCTCGGAGTATTAGGACTACCCTAAAAAATTCTTGAAAAAGCTGTAAATAGGAATAAAGGTTTTACTCCCCCTACGGCGCCGGTAGCCGAAACAATGTCAACAACGGTAGAAAACTGAATCAACTCTGCGGTAATAGCGGTACTCAAGGAGGTCTCTTGTCTGCCTGCAGTGGCAGTGGCATATTGTCCCTCATCAAAATAAAGAGCTCTTGGTGGAGTATTGTAAAGTTTTGAACGGAGTCAGCAATGTTAATATCTTTGATATTACATTGACAATTTACCCTAACTCAGTCTTCAAGCTCAAAAAGAAAGGATGCGGAAAAGTTCGGATAAGACCAACCGACAAAACGTGGTGGCAAAGAATGAGATATCCAAAAATATGGACGTTAGTTGCTGAACTCATGGCTAAAGTAATATATCCTTTCGCGAAGACTTGGAATTACCCTGGTCGCAAAAACTCTTTTGGCCGACTTCGAAAGCATGAACAAGCCAACACCGGCATCAGCATATGTTTCCTGTTCGAAATGGAGAGTATTGTAAGGTTTTGAACTGAGTCAGCAATGTTAATATCCTTGAAATTACATTGACAATTTACCCTATCTCAGTCTTCAAGTTCAAAAAGAAAGTATGCCTTATAGGGTATGGATGTGGAAAAGTTCGGATAAGACCAGCCAACAAAAAGTGGTGGCAAAGAATGAGGTATCCAAAAATATGGACGTTTATTACAGAACTTATGGATAAAGTACTATATCCTTTCTCGGAGACTTAGAATTATCCTGGTCTCAACAACTCACTCCTAATCTCAGTCTGCTCATGCAAAAAGAAAAGATTCCACATAGGGTATGGATGTGGACAAGTTCGCATAAAACCAGCCGACAAAACCTGGTGGCAAAGAACGATGTACCCAAAAATGTGGATGTTAGTAGCACAACTCGTGACTAAAACACTATGTCCTTTCTCGAATACTTAGGACTACACAGGTATCAAACAACAACGGTATCAATTCTAATTCTCTAGCAGAGTCAAATAAGTGGTAGGAAGCATAAATGATGACAATGCACTATGTTCTTCTTCGAAGTCTTAGGACTACAATGATCTCAAAAACTCTCTTGGTAAACCTGTCAACCGAAGCCGGAGCAAGCCAATACCGGCATTAGAACCAATAATGTCTGCAGTGATTCTGCAGATGAAGCCATATTCAAGAGATCTCTCGCAAAGTCATTGATGTGGCCAAAGCATCAATGATTATAAAGCACTTTATCCATACTCGAAGACTTAGGATTACCCTGGTCTCAAAAACTCTCTTGGCTAACCTGTCAACTGACGTCGAAAGACGGAACAAGGCAACAGCCACCTGTCAACTGAAGTCGGAACAAACCAATAGCAGCATTAAAACCAATAATGGCTACAGTGATTCCACAGATGAGGCAATATTCAAGGTCTCTAGCAGAGTCAGACAACTCGACAAAAGCATCATTGAGTTTTCTAACTTAAAGAACGAATCATCTGTTTTTCTCTCTCGCTCTCTCTTACTGTGAAACGTCATTGTAATGAAATTTTGAAACGAATTGGGAATATTGTACAATGCAGGTAATAGGCAGAAGATATAGTGAGAATAGTTTCAATCTTATCAAACTACCACAAGTGCTTTTCAAACGTTCTAACTAATTGTAATCACATTTATTATCACACCATTTTATTAATCATTTCCGTCTTTAAACATTTAATTTCACTTACGCATATTTCATGTATAATACAATGTAACGTCAAACATTTACAACGTAAACATAGACAGATATTCCAGAATACAATCATGTTGCAGGCAGTATGTTGTTGTCTTACCCAGTATGTTGTCGATGAGTGAAAACCAAATATTTCAATAAGCAAACCCACCAGCAAGCTCTGAAGGGTATTAAAAGATGCCAATGCACAGTGGGGCAGAATGGAAATTTTTTGGAAATAAATCTGGCATTTCTAAACGGCTGATCCGATCGGGATAAAATTTGGCGTGAGCGTAGCCAAGGAGTATTCGAGTTTAAGTTTTGAAGATGAACCCTGCAGATGCCCCAGGGACGGCGCTGTGGCGGCTCAAAGTAGGGTACCTACGACATGTAAAATTTTTAAACTCGTGCCATTTTTTTGTTTTTCACCCAAATACAAAGATTTTTATATTTTGTGAAAGCGCTCGACGAGATCTTGAAAAAACATGCTTGGACATACTACTTATCTCTTATAATATCCGAGTTATAGGCATTTAAAAATTTAGTGATACAAAATTTACCATACCTTGGTCCGCCTTTTTTTGAATACCGGGCGTAATTTTGGACCAAATGGACTCAATTTTTTCTTGTTAGTTAGACAACAAAATTTCCAATAATATACAAAAAATTTCAGATCAATATCGTTTACAGATCCAAAAATATACGTTTTTTAATTTAATAATTCAAAAATTTTTAGATTTTTGGCGTTTTTTTGCCAAAAATGTGTCTTAACTCTTTTATTAATAAAATAAATTTTTATTAAGAACATATAACAATTTTATAGTTTTCTAAAAGGTATCTTTACGCAGAACGCTTTGGCGTAAAAAACTAGTCCTATTTTTTGAAAATGTTGCCACTGCGTCCTTCCGAATATGACCTATTTTTTATCAAAACTTCAACTTTGGGCGACATGTTCTAAAATCCCAAAGCTGGGATCAGAAAACTGAAAGCAGTTCTGGAAACCTCAATATGTTTTCTATTTACTCCAAAAGTATTTTCCCAGCCCTGAAAGAAATGTGGACCCTATGGGCAAAAAAATAAAAAATCCCATTTTTGGGATTTTCATTCCTATTTTTGGGAATTGCGGGATGCCCTTTGACCTTTTCAATTTTTTTTTTTGTATATTCTTATTTAAAATGACAAATTTAACAAGCGTTGAAAATTTCATTGAGTTTTGTTCATAAATAAAGATTTTGTCATATATTACATATTTGTTTAATTTCTAAAACTATGATTTATATCAAAATTTTAATAGGATCGCAGATAGCTACAACAATTTAGTCCATATTTATCCCTTAATATAATTTTTTAGTTAGATATTGAAATTCTCGACCCTTTACAAAAAATTTCAAGCCAATATCTCAATTACATTCAAAAATATGTTCATTTAAACCTGTGTCCTTTAATTTCATCTTTTTCATATTTTAGTATTAAGTATGACAGAACATACATTTGGTGTTGAATAAAATATTTGAACAATTTTTAAAAATTATTTAGTTAATTATTTTATTATAATATTGTATATTAAATAAAAAAAATTATAATTTTATTATGAGCCACGCACAACAACACCTAAATCACCCCACACAAATTACCTTTCCCGCCCACCGAAATATAAAACACAATATAATACAATATCATCAGTTAGTATAATAGCTTTTTTTATTTGAACTGTTTATCTTAAACATAATACAATTAATTCTTACAACCTACTTATATAGTTAATTCCTAACACTACTTATTTTCTATAAAATAATCTGTCATATCGGTATACATATCCAGAAGGTAATATAAGTCCTTTAAATCTTCCTTGTTTTGAGATGATAGAGTTTCATAACAAATCCATCTTTTTCGCATAGTCGAAAGAACAGGATCAGAAGATAGAAGTAAACTATTAAAAATATCTTCATTCTGTGATTGCCTGGAGCATTTTCTTGAGCTGAATAGTTGAACATGCTTAAAATCTCGATTCCTCGCTTCCTGGGCTTCTTCTGTTAACTCTCCAAGTGGAAGAATATTCGATTCAATTATTATTTGACCATGACACAATACTTTGTGTACTGTTGGTGTTAGTTCCCTCCATGGATACAGAGATACAAGTAATTTAGAAATTTCAGATGTGTATTCCCCAAATTGATTTTCATTAATTTTATGTTTACTATTCAGTGCCATTAAAATAGTTTTAACTCTTCGAAGCAACTCCTTGTCGATTCCAGTTATTTTTGAAGTAATTTCAAAATCACGAAAAAACCTTCTCGACGTATTACCGTCATTTGTACTACCGCAACTTGAAAGTGGTTTGTCGATGTTTAATCCCATCTGAACTTTAAATTCTTCTTGGATTCTGCTTTTTTTCGCAGCTCTCAGTTCTTTCAATTCTTCATTATTTTTTGTTGATTTAGTAGGATAGTTTGTTTTTTTTTTCCTGGATCGCCTTGTATGATGGTAATATATTGTGTCCTTTTTCATGCAGAGCTTTTCTTAATATTTGGTACTTATTTCGACTGAGACCCAGTTCCAACATAAGCGCTATTGCTTCCTCTTCAGTAAAATTTGATTATGATGTTGGAGTTGGTATACTTTCCACAATTCGCTTAAGTCGTTTTGGTGATGCATTAGGAAGAATAGTTGCAATATGTACGACATCCATATGTTGGTTTTCCTTTTTCAGCATTTCGTTAAATGTATCAGCAATTTCCTCATTTGAGATTGAAAAAAGTTTTTGTGTGACCCTCTTTTTTTACCTTGAACATAAGTCTTCGTATGACTTGCAAGGCGCTCCTATTGATGTGTTGTAAGTTGAGATTTCCTTAGTAGTTTCCATCCAATTACAAAATTTTAATCGAAATTTCTTTTGATTTCCATCCACAGACTTACTTTTTACATCAAAAAGTTTTAAAAAGTTTTCAATTTTTGATATGCCTGTTTTGTCTACTTTTCTACTATATGTAGTTTTTATATAATTTGAAATGTCTTCAATTCTTTCTGGCCCTTTTGAAGATATACTCCATAAAACGGAACACAACTCTTCGTACTTTAATGTAATCTTCATTGTAGATTTATTAAATATGGTACTTAAAATCTGAGAAGTTTACTTATATACCAATTCTTGTCATTTCCGATACAGGTATTCCAAAGTAAAAAATTACGAATTGTCTACCTATTAACATTTAGGACTATATTACTATAACCTGTAATTCAGTCATTGATATTTCTTATTAGTGAATGAATCGAAATTATCATTACCTGTACATTTTTACCTACATGATCATAAACGAAACAGAACGAAATGATCTGTCGAAAAAATTTAGGTAAAAAATAGTTATAAATTTTTGAAAATTTAAGCATAATAGGACCTTTCAATTATAAATATAAGCAAACAAATAGAAAATAGGTAAATATAAGATTTAAATATGTGCTGTCATACTTAATACTAAAATATGAAAAAGATGAAATTAATGGACACAGGTTTAAATGAACATATTTTTGAATGTAATTGAGATATTGGCTTGAAATTTTTTGTAAAGGGTCGAGAATTTCCATATCTAACTAAAAAATGATATTAAGGGATAAATATGGACTAAATTGTTGTAGCTATCTGCGATCCTATTAAAATGTTGATATAAATCATAGTTTTAGAAATTAAACAAATATGTAATATATGACAAAATCTTTATTTATGAACAAAACTCAATGAAATTTTCAACGCTTGTTAAATTTGTCATTTCAAATAAGAATATGCAAAAAAAAAAATTGAAAAGGTCAAAGGGCATCCCGCAATTCCCAAAAATAGGAATGAAAATCCCAAAAATGGGATTTTTTACTTTTTTGCCCATAGGGTCCACATTTCATTCAGGGCTGGGAAAATACTTTTGGAGTAAATAGAAAACATATTGAGGTTTCCAAAACTGCTTTCAGTTTTCTGATCCCAGCTTTGGGATTTTAGAACATGTCGCCCAAAGTTGAAGTTTTGATAAAAAATAGGTCATATTCGGAAGGACGCAGTGGCAACATTTTCAAAAAATAGGACAAGTTTTTTACGCCAAAGCGTTCTGCGTAAAGATACCTTTTAGAAAACTATAAAATTGTTATATGTTCTTAATAAAAAATTTATTTTATTAATAAAAGAGTTAAGACACATTTTTGGCAAAAAAACGCCAAAAATCTAAAAATTTTTGAATTATTAAATTAAAAAACGTATATTTTTGGATCTGTAAACGATATTGATCTGAAATTTTTTGTATATTATTGGAAATTTTGTTGTCTAACTAACAAGAAAAAATTGAGTCCATTTGGTCCAAAATTACGCCCGGTATTCAAAAAAAGGCGGACCAAGGTATGGTAAATTTTGTATCACTAAATTTTTAAATGCCTATAACTCGGATATTATAAGAGATAAGTAGTATGTCCAAGCATGTTTTTTCAAGATCTCGTCGAGCGCTTTCACAAAATATAAAAATCTTTGTATTTGGGTGAAAAACAAAAAAATGGCACGAGTTTAAAAATTTTACATGTCGTAGGTACCCTACTTTGAGCCGCCACAGCGCCGTCCCTGGGGCATCTGCAGGGTTCATCTTCAAAACTTAAACTCGAATACTCCTTGGCTACGCTCACGCCAAATTTTATCCCGATCGGATCAGCCGTTTAGAAATGCCAGATTTATTTCCAAAAAATTTCCATTCTGCCCCACTGTGCAATGGTAGATGGGTAGTGTCAGTCAGTGTTTGTTTTGTATGAGAAAGTATGGTTGTATGTGTATTTAGATTTATGCAACTTTAAAAAAAGAGCCAAGTGAAATATTTATATTGAATATAATTCACAACAACTACATTGTCGATCGATCGACAATGTCGATTTGATGGTATTCGGGAAAATTTGTAAACATATTGTGAAAAACAAATGTATTGTTGCACAGTTGCATGCTACATATACTTTAATTTGCTTAAAAATGTTTTTCTTTTTGTGTTTGTATGTTTTGTTTCAAGTATTTATTTGATGGGGTAGAGGGTGTGAGAGACAAACAAATAATAATATTGTTTTTTCCCTTCACAGCTTCAATTTCAAACATTGGGGAAAATGGTTTTTTTGTTTTGTTTTTACATTCACATATTTTTTTAATTTATTATCTGTCAGTAACCATACATGGAGCAATTTTTATGCCACAATAACATGTTGATTGTCTTCTTCAATCGTATAGAATATTTTTGTTTTTTTTTCTTTTTTAGTAAATTATACCCTAGATAGCAATTGTTGGAATTTTTTTTTTTTTTTTTTTTAATATTTTACAAAATAACTTTAAAAACCACTTTAGGGTTATTTTCATAATAATATTTTTTTATAGTTTCTTTTATTTTTTCCATATTTTTTTGAAAGTAATAAAAAGTTGCATTTGCTGCTGCTGGTTAGTTCTCTTTTTATACCCTACACCACTTTAGTGGGGAGGGTATATTGGGTTTGTGCTGATGTTTGTAACGCACAATAATATTGGTCCTATACCCACCTTAAAGTATACCAATCGGCTCAGAATCATTTTCTGTCCGTCCGTCTGTCCGTCCGTCCATGTAAACCTTGTAATCAAACTACAAGTCGCAATTTTGAAGATAATTCAATGAAATTTGGTACATGATTTTCTATTGTCCCAGGGACGAAGCCTATTGAAAATGGTTAAGATCGGTCCATTATTTCACCTAGCCCCCATACAACTGAACCCCCCAATAGGGCTTGTAATCCTTGTAATCAAACTACAGGTCGCAATTTTGAAGATAATTCAATGAAATTTGGCACATGATCTTTTATGGTATCGTACACGAAGTCTGTTGAAAATGGTTTAAATCGGTCCATTATTTCACCTAGCCCCCATACAACTGAACCCGCCGAATAGGGCTTTTAAGTTCATAATTATGTTTAATATACTCATATCTCGACAAAAAGCTGCAAAAACCAAGTTGTATACAAGACTTGATGACCTTCACGAATTCCATAGTAATAGGTTCTCATATGACCCTAGCCCCTATGAAAAGCCCCCATCAAAATTTCACTTAAATGTCCACAATTTTATTCAACAATAAACGGCTTAAGTATGTATATCTAAGGCATGGTACAATTCAACTTAAATGCTTTATTATGGCAACTAAATCATATTATATTTTTGTCAAAGGTGTAGGGTATTATATGGTCGGCCTCGCCCGACTATAATTTCTTACTTGTTTATCACTTGTTATGTTTGAAATGGTAATTTGTTATCGTAGAAATGGTATCATTTAAGTTAAAAAAACACATTTTTCGAGAAAAATTTCACACATTATTTTGAATATTGTTGTTCTTTTAACGATGAAATTTTGTTTTGTTGTTTTTTTTTAAGATTTTTCCGCTACATACTGTTTAATATTACATTTGCATTGAAATTTATGTTTTCTTAGATAGTTTTTTAATATTCAAATGTGTTTTTAAATGCTTTCCCAAAATAAAGAGATTTTCTTGTGATGTTATCAAATAATATTGATTTTCGAAAGAATATATTCATATTTCTCACAATTATAAATGAATTTGAAAGAAAACAACTTAAAATGCAATGAAAATTAAATTAAATAGTTTATCTGTATATCTTTGTTTCCCAATATAAAAATTCATTTAAGTTTTCTGGAAGGATCAATTAATTTTAATGCAAATTAAAGACGAATTCTGAGTTTTAAAGAGTTCCTTGAGTGATTTAAGCTCCTGCCTTTACGCCCTAAGCTGAAAGTGATCTTTTACAAACACAACTAGAGACAACTGACCACCGCCTTGTGTGGTTAGCAAATAACACATAGGCGTCAACATCACCTAGGGAAGTTCGATCTCCATCAATAAGCCAAGACATTGCATCCTTACACACATTCAGGTAGGATAGTTGCGAACAGAGTAAATCCCCTGAAGATACGCGTATAAGGTAGGAAACACAAGAACAGGAATACGGTGCATTCAATACCATCTAACAGATCATTCAACGAAAACTTGTAGACCTGCCGGGCATTGACTTTCGTAGAACCAGATAATATAGGTGATCTAGCTAATCCGCAAGTCAAATACCAGGAAATGCAATAACACCGAGGTGAGGGCAGTTCATCAAGGTAACATGACCTCGGAGGCTATTTTAAGTAGACAAAAAGTCGATGGGCTTTACATGAACTCCTGTTGGCCTTATTTCACGGTGATAATTTTGCAACCACAGGATGAGCTGATTAGACGACACACCGGGGCACTGGTGCTGCTTACACTCCGGTGGCACTTTGCTCAAGTACTAGAGCTATCTAATCTCTGATCATTGCTGTCCCGTTGCTTGACTTCCGAGATGCAAAAACATCACTTTCATTTACAGATGAGATGACCTGTGTTGAGTCGGCAACAGCACCATCCATCCAAAGACTTGTTCTTACTCACAGAGAACACACTTTGGTAATTCCGGTATGAAAAAAAAGAAAACCCTGAAAATACCCGGACAAGGAAGGAAAATTTAATGGTATCACTTGTATAAGATACCTTTAATCCATCATCATTCAACCCAGCATACCTCCCATTCATCCGATACACTCATTGAGAGAAACATCCGACACACTGACTCTAGGTATACGGGATTTCCAATACTTAGTCCCACTGTCCTCCTCTTCGGTGTTGTCTCGGCAACAGCACCGACCTTTTCCTGCAATATAGATATCACCATGTATCGGCATGTACCCTTAATCAACATTCGTTTCCCTCGAAGGAGTCTCTCTAATAGCTGGGACAAGACAAAGTCGAAACTCTTCCCTGTGGGCTACCGGTTACCGTGGCAGACTAGATGTATTGGTAGCACCTCTTTTCCCCCGACTTGCAATAACATCAAGATGGGGAAGGTCATCAAGGGGGACACTATTTCGAGATTTTTTGCTGATGGGTGTTATCTTAATGACATGTGTTGCATACAAATGTACTGGTGTCGGGAACAAGTTCCCTTATTTCATTGGAACAAATTCTATTGTAATATGAAGTACACCTCATTTGCCACGGCGCTCCAGTGATTTAATAGAATTGTATAACCTACTGTCATCGATAATTACCTTCGTCTACTCCTTTATGCGTTCGAGTATAAGTTTTGTAAATGGTAAGGAGATCTTCTTCTTTGTAAATGGTAAGGAGATCTTCTGACTGAAGTCTTACACCGTTTTAAAAAACGGGCACTTGAAAATGTGTTTAGATCAGCGGAAATTTTAGGTGGCGTGTCATAATATCCAGTGTCATAATGTCCATAGACCTTATGACACACCTTAAAGCGGCATAATGTCCATGGACATTATGTCACTTTTTTAAAATGTCATAATGTCCATGGACATTGTGACACTTTTAAAACAGAAATTAATTGCAAAATTTGTTTAGAATTTAAGAAAGGGACACACTAATCCCGAAAAGAAATGCTCCTAAATTTGGTGTATGTTGCATTTTGGATTCCTTTTAAAAAGTGTCCTGGATAGCGGGCCTTCGGCCGGGCGCAGGGGTTTCAAACTCTGGGGAATTTCGAATACCGGCTTCGCTAAAATAAGGCTTTTTTTATAAATATACTCTTTGAAATCCATGGACATTCAGTCGCATTGCTCTTGGACATTGTGACACTTTTGAAATTGTCATTATGTCCATGGACATTATGTCTCAATTTAGTGTGTCATAAGGTCTATGGACATAATGACACACCCAGAAATATATACTTAGATATATGAAACAACATTATCGGCCATGCGCAGAGTCTTCCAAGCGTTAAAATAAAAGATTAGCTAATGGACGAGCTAGCTCTTCGACACTGCTTCAAGAACATCTAGTGCAGGACACTTCCCCCGCTTGAAAGGACGTGCTACCAATACCTCTAGTCTGCCGGGACTATAAACTGGTGATGATCAAATGTATACTTGGTCTTTCTTTGGAATGATTTGACATGGAGTCGAGCCAGAGAACCACATAATCTGGTACCACTGGAACCGGTAGCCAACAGGCAGAGTTTCGGACTTTGTCTTGTCCCGGTTATTGGAGAGGTCCCTTAGGGGTGCACGTGGTGGCTGTGGTTTAAACACAAATGCGTGGGAAAAGAATGTTGGTTAAAATACTGATGATACACGGTAAAGTCTATAATTCGGAATAAGTTCAGTGCTGTTGCCGAGTCAACAGATACCTCACAGAGGAATGACTGTGGGAATAAGCGTTGGTAATAGGTTGGTGTCAAATGCATATTATACGGGATGAATGTAGAGGTATGCGGGCCTCATCCATACGTATATCTAGATTCTAGAGTGATGAAGAGGATGAATGTGACGTGTGCTGGGTTGAATGGTGATGGATGTAAGGGTGTCGAAGCTAGATATAGTAGTATCCCTACCCGTGTTTGGACCTTTACAAAGAAACCCGAAGTGCAAATAATAAATTTGTTTTTCATATTTGTTTTCAATTAAAACTCATTTTTTATTAAAAATCACAGCGATCAGACATTAAAGGAAGATTCATTATATAACGTTTTGTGTGATTAACCGATTTAATATTTAACCCTCTTAATGAATTGTTAACGGTTTTCATATGTCTCTTTACACGAAAACATACTCCAGCAAATTAATTTAAAACTTTACCCTAATAAATTTAAACATAAATAAGTCCCTTTACAATTATTTACTCACAAAAAACATTAAGTTGACATTCCAGGACAAGGAGTGACATTCAGAAAGCCCACGCATTCTGACAAATAAAACGTGAACATGACCTAAATTAATGTCAGGATATGCTAGCCAGGACTAGACGTCCTTTAAAAAAATACCGTGTCAATGTTGTGTAAAAAACACGCACATTTTTCAACACTTCAAAATGAAAAAAAATGCTAAAACCAATATATAAAACCTCCAGCTGTTATTTAGGTCTATGACCCACTCTAACTGTAGTTAAGAAATTACAGATATATAGAGAGAGTGAAAAAATGATTTAAGGATTATGATAACGGTTACAAAGGATGACACACATATTTACACGCATTTTATAAAACAAAAAATAAAATAAAAAGTTAAGCTCAGGAGTGGTGTGTAGAGGCAAAATTAAGGGTAGAATACTAACCAGAATACTCATTACAAGAGGTTAAGTAAATATTTACTTTATAAGTAGTTTTTTTGATGAACGACGTTTTATTTATAAAAGGTTTTGAAAATATGAATTTATTAGAAGTTAATGTTCAAGTTTTTCTAATAAATTAGTTTGTTTGCTTTATTACTGTCTGTCTAACCAGTTACTTCTATTGATTGTTTATTTAGATCTTGATTGTTAAAATGTTGATTTAGTTCAACAAACCAAATTTCATTTCGTTTTCTATCCTGCTGTGTTGCGTGTCTCGTGACTTTTAAATATTAATTATTTGGCCTCAGCATAAATTTCGACAGAATTTTGTTATAATTCTTAGCAGCTGTATTTTATGATCCTTATTATATTGTTACAGAATAATAGGCACACACAGAGAGCCTTAGAAAAGTGTTAAAGTCATTATATGTCTTGTTAAACTTTTACCTTAAATGAATTTAACTTTTATGTTTTATTGCTTTATTTTATTTTAGAGGAAAGGGGGTTGCAACGCAGTTTAGATTCTATTAACAGAGACGTGGAAGGATAAAAAATTTACGTCCTTTTAGTGGAATATCGCAATAAGGGATCTAGAGCTGGTTTTTAAGGGGAAAAGGAAATGATCACAAATAAATTACCTTTTCTTCGATTTTAGATTTTTCTTCGATTACGATGGCAAATGGAATAGATCGCGGAAAAACGATATTTTTTCAATTGGAGCGATTCCAGGTTTTCGATATAATTTAGATATTTGACTATATACTAGATTATAGATAAGGCTATAGACTAGATTAGACTATAGACTAGATTAGACTATAGACTAGATTAGACTATAGACTAGATTAGACTATAGACTAGATTAGACTATAGACTAGATTAGACTATAGACTAGATTAGACTATAGACTAGATTAGACTATAGACTGGATTAGACTATAGACTAGATTAGACTATAGACTAGATTAGACTATATACTAGACTAGACTATAGACTAGACTATAGACTAGACTATAGACTAGACTATAGACTAGTCTATAGACTAGACTATAGTCTAGACTATAGACTAGACTATAGACTAGACTATAGACTAGACTATAGACTAGACTATAGACTAGACTATAGACTAGACTATAGACTAGACTATAGACTAGACTATAGACTAGACTATAGACTAGACTATAGACTAGACTATAGACTAGACTATAGACTAGACTATAGACTAGACTATAGACTAGACTATAGACTAGACTATAGACTAGACTATAGACTAGACTATAGACTAGACTATAGACTAGACTATAGACTAGACTATAGACTAGACTATAGACTAGACTATAGACTAGACTATAGACTAGACTATAGACTAGACTATAGACTAGACTATAGACTAGACTATAGACTAGACTATAGACTAGACTATAGACTAGACTATAGACTAGACTATAGACTAGACTATAGACTAGACTATAGACTAGACTATAGACTAGACTATAGACTAGACTATAGACTAGACTATAGACTAGACTATAGACTAGACTATAGACTAGACTATAGACTAGACTATAGACTAGACTATAGACTAGACTATAGACTAGACTATAGACTAGACTATAGACTAGACTATAGACTAGACTATAGACTAGACTATAGACTAGACTATAGACTAGACTATAGACTAGACTATAGACTAGACTATAGACTAGACTATAGACTAGACTATAGACTAGACTATAGACTAGACTATAGACTAGACTATAGACTAGACTATAGACTAGACTATAGACTAGACTATAGACTAGACTATAGACTAGACTATAGACTAGACTATAGACTAGACTATAGACTAGACTATAGACTAGACTATAGACTAGACTATAGACTAGACTATAGACTAGACTATAGACTAGACTATAGACTAGACTATAGACTAGACTATAGACTAGACTATAGACTAGACTATAGACTAGACTATAGACTAGACTAGACTAGACTATAGACTAGACTATAGACTAGACTATAGACTAGACTATAGACTAGACTATAGACTAGACTATAGACTAGACTATAGACTAGACTATAGACTAGACTATAGACTAGACTATAGACTAGACTATAGACTAGACTATAGACTAGACTATAGACTAGACTATAGACTAGACTATAGACTAGACTATAGACTAGACTATAGACTAGACTATAGACTGAGATACTAGACTATAGACTAGACTATAGACTAGACTATAGACTAGACTATAGACTAGACTATAGACTAGACTATAGACTAGACTATAGACTAGACTATAGACTAGACTATATACTAGACTATATAGACGAAGCGCTACCAGTTTGCGTTAATTTGTTTACTGAGATTCAAATTCATTCTTCCATTCAATCTCCTCCCACGACTACGCCTTTAAAAAAAACTTCAAATATCAATCACCATAAAATAATATCGCATCTTTTGTGGTGCATTGAAGCCCTTTTATTTTCCATTAAAATAATGTTACAAACCGGCACGAGTTTAAATGAATTTCCGAACTACTCACCCTTAATTTATGAGTTAAAACAAAACAAAAAAATATTACATTCTCATTGTCATACAATGAATCCATTTAAGCAGACATTTAACCGCACACATACACATGAACAAATGTTTGAATGAAAGACTGGCTCACTGTATGACTGACGAATGGATGGATGGATGGATATGTGGACGGACAGTGAAAAATAATAAATGCATTTTTTCTTGTTTGGTTTTTAAATCATCTTTTCATATTGTAACGTTGTTCATTCATTTTATTCAGACATCCTTCCAAAATAAAATATAAAAATTCAATATATCAAATGCAGAGAAAAAGGAACAAATAATGGAAAGAACAGAAAAATATTCCATATGTCCTTTAAAAGTGGTGGTTTTGCAATAGCAACAAATCATGTGTGAGTTGAGGGTGAAGTCAACACTCTTAGGCCTTTTTAACAATAACTCATAAAGGGTGATGAAACATGATATGTTTTCTTAATACATTTAGAGATCTTATGAAACAGATGTTATCTTATTTTTCATTTTCACTTATCAAAAACACCTACTTTTAAAACCCCCTTTACTTCATTGCGATTCCCTCATATTAAATTTAATATTTTTCTATATGTTTTTTCCCTTATTTGTATTTTCGTTTAGATTTTTTTGTATTTGTTCAAAGTTAAGTGGTTCCTTTTTATTATTATTTCCATTGTCACTTGAGCATGTGTTGAATGAAAATGTTCAATTTTCATTTGAAATGTGTTGTTTGAATTAAAGTACACACTCTTCGCCATCGTTCGTACTTATCCTATTGAGAGTCCAACCAGTAGAAAATTAACAAAAAAGGATGTTTGAAAATTGTTGTTTAAATGGCATAATGCGTCCGTCAGCTTGCGTATACGCATTCACAAATTAATCATTAAAACATGCGTTTGATATTCTTTAACATATCATGTTTAGAAATTGTTTAAAATTTCAATTAGATCTTTTAGGCATAATATTTCTGTCAAGTTATGGTGATTGAGTGATGATTGAAAGGAAATTGAACGAGTGGTAGAAGGGCTTGAACTGTGCAAGAGGGAGTGTTAGAGCGACATTTGTTTATGGGTTTCAAAAGTACCTAATTTCAATTTAATTTTAATGAGTTTTCCAATATTTAAATGTTCAAAACAATCATTTAATTCTCAATGTTATCCATTCTTAAAAGGACCGCTTTTTAACCGATTTTTTGTTATGGAAATCAAAGTGATCGACCGCTCTTTAATCGAAAATAAAAATTATTTTCTAAATACGACCCATGTTTATAGTTCTACTGCCGATTTAAGGTTTTACATAATAGACTGATTTTTGATTATGAAAAGTCGGACAAACTGTAGTTTATTGTAATGCCAAAGGATTCAAATTCATCCTCTTTTAACTTCCTCTGTCCTTTGAAGAGTTGCTTTATGAACGAAAGCAATAGATTCAGGATCACTGAATGATAATACAGATCAAGAATTATCTGCTTATTCCCTTATTTGCTTAAGAAATTTTCGCCACGAATTGTGTCAAGTTTCTTAATCGCAGTATGGAAAGGATAAACAGCAAAACGTCCATATTTCTCGAGGAAATTGAAGAAATGCCGATAGGTCCCAAATTTCCAACAAGAATATCGTTAATACGTTGTTCAGGTTCCAAAAAAACATATCGACTAGGGTTTTAAGATTTTCCTTTGTTTGCTTTAACAGTTCTTTGCAATTAAGCTATTGACTTCAGAATCTCTTCAAAAGAACATCCAACACAATAATTTGAGGTTGTAGATCGGAACGATTGAAATTAATATAAGAAGAGATCTTATTCGAAAAGCAAAGAAAATAAATTTTCGACTTCGTCAACTAGATGGTCGAGTATCTGCGAGTTTATATATTTAATTTCAGGTTATTTTCTTTTTTCACAGATCGAATATCTAAAAAGATTCTAGTTTAGAGCGATAGGAAATGATTGAACAAGAGATCGATAGTTAGTTAGTGGTGTACAATATAACCATCAGGAAAAGGATATTACGCGGTACACCACAGGGCGGCATTTGTCCCCTTTACTCTGGGTAACCACGATAAATAGACTCCTAAGGATCCTAACCGAGAAAGGATTTAGACCTGTCTGCTATGCAGATGACGTTGTAATACTTCTAAGGGGAAAGAATCCAAATTACTTGTATAGAAGGGTTGAAGAGGCTCTGAACACGGCTTTGAGCTGGGATCAACTTAAAGGCCTCAATGTTAATCCGGCTAAGACGGCAATATGTCTTTTCACAAGAAAGACTACAACTTCCGGGTATATTGCAACCTGTTTCCAGGGCAAGAAGATACCGGTAACAGACAGAGTCAAGTAATTAGGTGTAATCCTTGACCGGAAATTAAGATGGAGGCACCACATAGAGGAACGGCATTAAATGGGGCCTTAGTCCTACTATGAGACATTGGCTTTATTAAAGTATAATTAGACCAATTCTAAGTTATGCTTCAATAATTTGGTGGACTTCTTTGGAAAATAAAGTGTAATATCAAACTACTACAGGTAGTTAAGCTTGGGTATAAGTGCAGCCATGAGCAAATTCAACCAAGGCTCTGGAAACAATGCTAGATATTCCACCCATTGAATCATATATATATGAAGCGGCATTTACAGCCGAGCGGCTTATAACTTTAGGCGAACTGGACAAAAGCGGTTATAGGACACGTCATCAATGTATACTGGACACATTGGAAGGCTATACATAATCATCGGACGTGCCCGATCGCATTCCAGATACAAAAAATGTCGGAAACTTTGAAACTCTGATCCCTGATAGAATGTCTTGGTCAAGGGGAATTTTAGAGCAAATACATGGATGGCTCCAAATTATTAGAGACAAAGTGGGCTTGGGGTTTTATATTGAAGGCCCAGAAACAGAAATATACCACTGTTTACCTAATCATAACACTAGCTTCCAGGCAGAAGTCTGAGCAATAACGGAATGCGTAAATTGGATTGGCCATATTTATATGGCCAGAAGGCAATTAGGGCCATATCAGATGATAAAGTTAAATCTAAGACCGTATTGGATTGTAGAAAAGCTCTAACCGAATACCCTCCCAGAGGTAAGGTTCACATTATATGGGTACCAGGCCTTTTGGGAGTAGTCGGCAATGAAAGAGCAAATGTAATAAGTTTAAATTGAAAGGAGCTCGAGGTAGTTAACCTAAAGAACGAAAAACCATTTGACGCAACGAGGGGAGACTTAAAATTATGGTTAAGAGAAACTCATAAGATCTTTTGGAATAATGAAACGGTGGGTAGAACCACAAAGATCCTATGGTGTGACCCTAAGGAGAGCAGGGCCCAAATTATGGCATACGATATCGATCGAAATCTCAATAGAATCTAAATGGAGATTTCGATCGATATCGTATGCCGTAATTTGGGCCCAGGACGAAAAGCCTTCTCGAAATCAACAAGCCTGAGCTTAGTAAGACGGTACGTATTCTGAGAGGATTACGGGCACACCTATAAGGAATTGGACGTGCGGATTCAGGCATTCGCTGAAATTAGATTCAAATATCTTGGCAGTGATATTATTCCGGATATAACATCCCTCACGAACACTGATTGGAAAACTTTTAGGAATTACGTCCAAGAAACTGAGTTTCTGAACATCGAACGATAATACTATTAGTGTATATTAAGATTTCTGTTTTTACCAACAAACTTTATCCATTAAAAGAAGCGCACAACAGGCCTAATAGTGGTCTAGGTGTATTTCTTCGGAACCTAACATAACCTTTGTTAGTGACACTTGAGTTTTCGATAGATAGAATTGGATCCATCCATTAGAACCTTTTCAATTGGAATTTTTATCGAAGGATTATCTACTTTTAATCCCTTCCATAAGATTTTCAAAATTACTACTTAATTCTTCAAATATGAAATCAAATTTCTTTTGAATTTTGATCTTCATTTTTCCTGACGTGATGATCGCATAACAAAAACGTCACAAAAACAAAATAAATGTTCCATCATTTAAAGACGAAATTTTTCTAAAATATTAAAACCATTAAAATGTCAATTAAATAAAGTTGAAAATAAATTAATGAAAATGACAGTTATGAAAGTCAATGAACGGAAAATCAATTAAAAAAAAAAAAACTAAAATAAATTGATCTTCAAAGCGCTTTTACAAAGTAATTTATCTAATGAAAGACAAGAATCGAAACAGTAACCGAATACATATTTTTAAAATTTTTTCCATAAAAAGAAACAGATGCCTCTGGTTAAAAAATGAAATTAGAAATAATTAAAGAAAATGCTGGTATTTTAGTGAAATTTTTTGGAGAAACAAAAAACTAATTGAAAAAGAAACTACAAAATTATAAATCAAAAAAAAGACAAGTAGAGAAAAAATGTGAAACTGTTTGAAGTGTTATTTCGGATGGAGAAGAAGCAAGAGAAAGAAGCAGTACAATAAACAGACACATGTGTAACGCAATAAATTTT
>NW_023996399.1:0-2500 GCF_015586225.1 Lucilia sericata | reverse complement strand
TTTAAAACTCTTTTATGGGTGCTTACGTCTTTTGAAACTCAAAAAGGACAACTATGTACAAATTAAAAAGTTTTTGTTGCTTTTATTGTTTAAAAACCGAAGGCAATAATTAAGTCATTACAATGTATTCCACCACTTCAAACTTCCTTTTATTGGAGAATAAAAGTAAAAATAAAAACTTTTTAAGTATCTTAAACAATAAATGGATAAAAATAACTCCTCAAACATTTTCCACATCAATCAAATAAAAGTTATTTTCTTTTTTTAACATTTTCTTATCCTTAAATGAGATAAAATATATTTATTGTTTCCATTTATTTTTTATGTTACTAAAGTTTATTGACTTTTATTGGGTTTTGTGTTCCAATTAATTTCAATTCAATTAATTAATTGTTTATGTTCAAATGTAATGAGCTCTAATTTTCTAATTGAAGAAAACGAAAAAAACGGAAACATTTTCCCATAGATTTAATTTTATCGTTATTTTTGAATACTATAACTAAGGCCCTTATTTTGTTGTCATTCTGTAGGGTGTAAGAGAGACAATTTAATGTAGGCATTTGTCGTAAAAGTTTAATTAAAAAATTAAATAAACATTTTTAAAAGTTACACAATAATTCTTAATTGAATTTAACAATCTATTGACAACAAATGACAATTGTCAATTGTTAAATTATAAGGGCTGTATTAAAATAATTTCTCTTAGTTTATGCGAGTTTTTAAAATTTAACAAAAACGGAAATTGTTTAATTGTATATAAAATTAATTTTTCCAAATTAACTTCACTAAGTTCAGTTCTAGTTCAGTTCTAGTTCAGTTCTAGTTCTGTTCTTGTTCAGTTCTAGTTCAGTTCTACTTCAGTTCTAGTTCAGTTCTAGTTCAGTTCTAGTTCAGTTCTAGTTCAGTTCTAGTTCAGTTCTAGTTCAGTTCTAGTTCAGTTCTAGTTCAGTTCTAGTTCAGTTCTAGTTCAGTTCTAGTTCAGTTCTAGTTCAGTTCTAGTTCAGTTCTAGTTCAGTTCTAGTTCTAGTTCAGTTCTAGTTCAGTTCTAGTTCAGTTCTAGTTCAGTTCTAGTTCAGTTTCTAGTTCAGTTCTAGTTCAGTTCTAGTTCAGTTCTAGTTCAGTTCTAGTTCAGTTCTAGTTCAGTTCTAGTTCAGTTCTAGTTCAGTTCTAGTTCAGTTCTAGTTCAGTTCTAGTTCAGTTCGAGTTCAGTTCTAGTTCAGTTCTAGTTCAGTTCTAGTTCAGTTCTAGTTCAGTTCTAGTTCAGTTCTAGTTCAGTTCTAGTTCAGTTCTAGTTCAGTTCTAGTTCAGTTCTAGTTCAGTTCTAGTTCAGTTCTAGTTCAGTTCTAGTCAGTTTAGTTCAGTTCTAGTTCAGTCTGGTTCAGTTCTAGTACAGTTCTACTTCAGTTCTAGTTCAATTCTAGTTCAGTTCTAGTTCAGTTCTAGTTCAGTTCTAGTTCAGTTCTAGTTCAGTTCTAGTTCAGTTCTAGTTCAGCTCTAGTTCAGCTCTAGTTCAGTTCTAGTTCAGTTCTAGTTCAGTTCTAGTTCAGTTCTAGTTCAGTTCTAGTTCAGTTCTAGTTCAGTTCTAGTTCAGTTCTAGTTCAGTTCTAGTTCAGTTCTAGTTCAGTTCTAGTTCAGTTCTAGTTCAGTTCTAGTTCAGTTTTAGTTCAGTTCTAGTTCAGTTCTATTTTAGTTTTAATCCGGTTCAAATGTTGCTTCTCAAAACACATGTCGTTACCTTCACATTTTAGTTGTCGTGTTAAATCGTTATAATTTTTAGTATTCCCCCTTCTTCACAACAATTTTTATCAATTCAATTTGAAAATTGTACTGATGAAAGCCTAACCGCCCCCTAATAATCATAAAAAAGTGTTTTGTTACCTTCTCGAGACATTAATTCGGTAATAATTCATCTTATATTTCTTTGTGACATGAAAATGTACTTCCATTTTTTGCTTTAAGTCAATCCATACAATAATTTTTCACACTTTCACATATGTCAAACAGCAGCCCAAATAGTCAGACGGACTTTTTGTCAATAATGCTGGCTGACTGGTTGCTGGTTCTATTGTATAATAAAATATTTACTAAAGTCACACAAAAAATATATAAAACCTCATAAAAAATCCAAACAAACATAAAATTTAATTTAATTTTATTAGATTTTATTTGATTTTCTAAATAAATACTCATAGTCACACGCATTCACTTTCTGTCACACTCACGCATAGAAGAAATCAACAATAAACAAATAATTTGTAATTGTATAACAACAAATTTCCCCTATTTATAGTCATAAAAAATAGGATGCCTTTCATCCATGGATGTGGAGACAGAATATAAAATACGATTTCTTATTGTTAACTAACGAATAAAAGTTACAAATTGAAAGAAAAAATATAGAAAATAATTTAGATTTATTGTCGAGACGTAAATATATGTATATATGTATGTGTACACTAAATAAGATACCATTATTCTTTATAATTATAAAAATCAACAA